>NC_041221.1:26117031-26117416 GCF_002837175.3 Physeter macrocephalus
AAAAAAAAAAAAAAAAAAAAAAAAAAAAAGTTAAAACTTTTACATGCTCAAATGGAATCTGATTTTTTTCCTGGTCATTAAATTCAGGTACTCAGTGATGTTTTTAATCAGTATTAACTCTTTTACGCTAAACAGACTTCCTTGTTTGAAAAATAAGAACTCAGATGTAAAGAAAATAATAAAACCCTTAGCAATAGAGAGTAATTGCTTGGGCATTTTAACTCTGAAGCTTGTTTTGAAAATGTCAGTGTGAAAAAGGTATAACATGCCAAAGATGTGGCTTTTAATTTTGAGCAAGGATGTTACAAATTACATGCCTGGCTGTGCCTTAGTCTTTTGGAAGACCATCCATTATATAACATCAATACTTTTTTTTTTTTTTTTT
>NC_041221.1:26117444-26154793 GCF_002837175.3 Physeter macrocephalus
CTCAGCGGCCATGGCTCACGGGCCCAGCCGCTCCGCGGCACGTGGGATCTTCCCGGACCGGGGCGCGAACCCGGTTCCCCTGCATCGGCAGGCGGACGCGCAACCGCTGCGCCACCAGGGAAGCCCCAACATCAATCCTTTTGATGCCTTTGAGCATCTACCTTTTCTCATGAAATTGGAAGTATGTTTAAAGTTTTCTAAAGTATAAATTTCATGCAAGTTAGGATTTGGCTATTTCATAAAGAAACGATTAAAAGAATAATATATAGAATAAAACACAGTTTCACTTTAAATTTTTTAGAACTGGGCAAGCATACATGTGTTCTAATTAGGTTATTCTGCATGTTCACCTAGATCGAGAGGACATAAACTTACAAAACCCAGAGATCAGTGGATTTTATTAAACCTTAGTAATTCTGTTATTGAATTAGCACTGCTTTCTACTTAATGTATTAGTTAATAAATTGAATACTCTCAATGAGTACCTAAGTACTTACTTTAGTCTTAAGGTATAACTTACACAATAACATACGTTTACTGAGCTTTGTAAAGAATTGGGAAATGTATTATGCATTTTATGATACAACTGTCCAGCACAAACTGAGAGCCACAAACATACTGAATTAAGCTCAGATGCAAAATAAAGCCATTACTCCTTATAGAATTCCATCATGTAAAAAAAGGGAGTCATTTTTAAACATTTAATTATATAAGAGATATAATTCCCTATGTAAAATTGTTTGCCTGAACACCTACCAAGATTAGAAACCTGTTCACAGACATTCTATGTGTTTGTTTTTTCCCCTCGGAAAGTCACAAAAGTATTTATTGCCTATCAGGATGGAAGATGGAGTCAGGTAGAGGAACAGAAAAAAACAGTGCTTAAATGCAACATGGGAACTAGTTCTTGATATCTATTGCTCTTTAACAACACGCTCAAAACATAGGCGCTCAGCACTCAGTTTTTATGATCTCTCATGGTCCTCTGGGTTGAATGATCATAGAGGAAGCTCTTCCTTGGGGTCTCCTGGGGTGTAGTCTGAAGGAGGCTGGGGATGAGTCCTCTGAAGGTTTGGCTGGGCTGGGTGTCTTGAACAGCTCTCTACGGTGGCTGGCCGGGAGCCCACGGGGCTGTGGGCTGGAGGGCCTCTCCACGTGCCCCCCTCCCACAGACATTCTTTGAACCTCTAGATATAGACTCAATTAAAGTTATTTCCAGCTCTAAGTCACCTCCACCACAGTGGACCTGCCCTCTTGAACACACTAGCCTTCACACTACTTCACGCCACTCAAGACCTCTAAATACACGTAATAGGCTAGACCTAGAACGCTTCTCTCAAGGCCACCTGAAGCTATGCTAATGCAGATCAAATGCTACATGGATACCTACTAATATGAAGCCTGAATCCCTGGTGCCAAAAGAGGAGGGTGAATAAAAATAACAGTGCATGGAAGGTGGTTAATGAACATAAATCACCTTGTCAAGAATGTCAGTGGTGGAATCATTAGAGAAATGCAAATCAAAACTACAATGAAGTGTCACCTCACACCGGTCAGAGTGGCCATAATCAAAAAATCTACACACGATAAATGCTGGAGAGGTGTGGAGTGGGGGAACCCTCTTGCACTGTCGGTGGGAATGTAAATTGATACAGCCACTATGGAGAACAGATGGAGGTTCCTTAAAAAACTACAAATAGAACTACCATATGACCCTGCAATCCCAATACTGGGCATATACCCTGAGAAAACCATAATTCAAAAAGGGTCATGTACCACAGTGTTCACTGCAGTTCTGTTTACAGTGGCCGGGACATGGAAGCAACCTAAGTGTCCATCGACTGATGAATGGATAAAGAAGATGTGGCACATATATACAATGGAATATTACTCAGCCATAAAAAGAAACGAAATTGAGTTATTTGTAGTGAGGTGGATGGACATCGAGTCTGTCATACAGAGTGAAGTAAGTCAGAAAGAGAAAAACAAATACCGTAGGCTAACACATATATATGGAATCTAAAAAAAAAAAAGTGGTTCTGATGAACTTAGGGGCAGGACAGGAATAAAGACACAGACGTAGAGAATGGACTTGAGGACATGGGGAGGGGGAAGGGTAAGCTGGGATGAAGTAAGAGAGTAGCCCTGACATATATACACTACCAAATGTAAAATAGATAGCTAGTGGGAAGCAGCCACATAGCACAGGGGGATCAGCTCTGTGCTTTGCAACCACATAGAGGGGTGGGATAAGGAGGGTGGGAGGGAGATGCAAGAGGGAGGGGTTATGGGGATATACGTATGCATATAGCTGATTCACTTTGTTATACAGCAGAAACTAACACAACACTGTAAAGCAATTATACTCGAATAAAGATGTTAAAAAAAAAGAATGTCAGTGGTGGTAGAGAAAAGGGGGGTAGGGTAGTTTGAAGATCAAAGATTGATTAAATCAATCAAATCAATTTACTTTTGTATATTTTACAGGCTAGAGGATGAGAGTAGTGAATCTCTGGAATGGGAAACACGCAGGACACAGAGGATAAACTAACTTTATTCATCGTTTATTGAAGTTTTTTTGTGTGTGGCAAAGTATTGGATGTTTTGGGAGATGCTACTGAGACCTTTCTTTCATGTTTAAGGCTTCAAAAGCTAATAGCACTGCTACTACTTGTTTAAAGGTCTTTGTATTTTACATGGTTAGCAAAATTATTTTCTATCATTTTTGGATAAATATTTATTTTAAAAGGAGTGAATCCAGATCCAAATGCTACAAAAATTATACAAAAAGCATATTTTCATTATTTGCCAAGCCAAGATTTGAGTATGATTAAATATTTAATCATGATTTTTTTCTCCCTATGACACAATTTGTAGATAGTTTACAGAAACAGAAGCATTATATTGTAAAAAAAAAAAGACTTTTCTACATTTCAGAAAATCAGGTTTAACTTAGGTATGATAATAATGGTGGTTAGATTTATTTAATAATAATGATGGTTAAATTTAACAAAAAATGTTAATAGGTATTTAAAGAAAATATGGTTCTTGCTCCTCTGTATTTGATGAACGTTGAATTCAACAAAAGTAAACCAGCTTCTTTACTTCATCTCTTAGTTTCATATCGCTACTGTAACAGGTTACTCCCAAAGTGGTTTTAAACAACACAAATTTATTATCTTGTATTTTTGGAGGTCAGAAGTCAGAGTGGGTCTCACTGGTCTGAAATCAAGGTGTCAGCAGGTCTGTGCTCCTTCTGGAGGTTCTAGGGGAGAATCCACTCATTGCCTTTTCAAGCTTCTAGAGGCCACCTTCATTACAGGGCCCCTGGCCTCTTTCTCCAGCTTCCAAGCCAGCAGACTAGCAGGCGGAGAGTCATTTTCTGACTTTGAACTCCTCTTCTGCCTTCCTTTCTGATGTTAAAGGACCCTTTGATTGCACTGAACCCACCTGGATAATCTATTATACTCTCCTTATTTTATGATCAGCTGATTAGCAACCTTAATTCCATCTGCAACTCTAATTCCTCTTGCCATCTAACATGGCAGAATCACAGGTTCCAGGATTAGTATGTGAATATTTTATAGGGCTTAAATATTTTTAGGTCCTTTCATATGCTGATATCAATCCCTAAGCATTTTTGTGGGAGGATTAGATTATATAATGTTTCTCAAGAATATTTGACTAGGAAATCTATTTCTTTTTTTCTTCTTTTTAAAAAACAGATGTTGGTTTTTGAGACTTTCAGAAAAGTTCAGTTAAACCAATATAAAAAAGCATTCCATGTTCACATCTTTCTTCTGGTTCCCAGGAATTAATCTTGGGGCTCAGAGTCTGCTGCCTTCATTAACCGGGCTTGCTGGGCAATAGTCATTTACGCATAAGAAATTTATCGAATGCTGTTTTTGTTCAGCTTCCCTAGAAGCAGCCCTTGAGATGCTGATTCTATTTTAAGTAATTTATTGAGGGTATGTTCTCAGAGGGGAAATAAGGGGAGCAGAGTAGCATGGCAGAGAAGAAGCTAGGCGAGAATGAGGTTTAGGGACTCAGCTAGGCACTGGTTTGACTCTAATCCCACCGAGAAACTCTGGAGAACAAACTGGACTGAATGTTCGTCGTCTTAGTTGGTTGGTGCAAGGCAGCCAGACCTTTGTCCTCTGTGTCAGTCATCCTTAGCCAAGTCCCACATGTGCTAAGGAATGTGTAGCCTCTCAGGGGAGAGTGATGGAACCCCTCTGAGAAGGCAGCTTATTATCAGCCAATACTCACTCCAGCTGAGGGATGGCTGCACTTGACAGAAGAAAGGATGGGACTGCTAATACTGGCATCTACTGTGAGCCCCTTGGAGAAACCAAAGTTGTTCAAGGCATTGGGTATTTCATAAGGAGCAGGACAGTTGAGTTGCTGCTATCTTGGAGCCTACTATTTAGAGGTCAGACAGTAAATAAATGCAAAAATTGTGTAATTTCAGGCCATGATAATTGCCATAGGAAAACGAAGCAGGGTAACTGGATAGTGATCACATGGAAGTTGGGAGAGTATTTTTTTTTTCCAGAAGTTGTTTATGGACAACCTATCTATAAAGGGAACATTTGATCAAAAACTTGAGGGATGGGAAAGATTCCAGCTCTGGGGAGACGTTGGGGAAAGGGTGAGTTACAGAGTTTGCAACAAATATAAAGGCCTTGAGATGGAGAAGGGCATGCCCTATTGATTTATCCTGAGAGAGGTCAAGAGTGATAAAGACAGAAGTGAGGAGTTAGCAGGGTAGATGATATGGGCCTGTGTTGGCATTGGGTACGTGTTTGGAATTTATTTCAAATATAATGTCACAAATAATGGAAAGCCATTCAAGAGTTACAAGCAGGAGGATTGCATATACAATCTAATTTACAGTTTAGAACATTCCCTTTGGTAGTTGTATAGAGATTGGACTATAGTGAGTAAAGAGTGGGGCAATGGGAAAAAGAAGGAGGCTTCTAGAGGAAGCCGTGTGAGAGATGATGGACGTTGGTCCAGTGTGGACCGGCTTGACAAGGTGTGACAAGTGATCAGAGGAGGATATATTCTTTTTTTGCTTAATTGGAGTATAATTGCTTTACAATGTTGTGTTACTTTCTGCTGTACAAAGAAGTAAATCTGGTCCAGTGTGGACCGGCTTGACAAGGTGTGACAAGTGATCAGAGGAGGATATATTCTTTTTTTGCTTAATTGGAGTATAATTGCTTTACAATGTTGTGTTACTTTCTGCTGTACAAAGAAGTGAATCAGCTGTATGTATACATATATCCCCTCCCTCTTGGACCTCCCTCCCATCCCCCATCCTGCCCATCTAGGTCATCACAGAGCACCAGGCTGAGCTCCCTTTCTGAAGGCAGAACATTCCGATGTTTTGGGTGTTGGAGACGGGCACTTAAGAAATCAAGTTTTCAGAATAAACTAATCAGTTCCGTTTGACAAGATGCTGAAGCCTGGTGCTGAGCGGGTTTGGTGAGCAGGGCTGCGAATACAGTATGTGTCACAGTACACATAAACTCATATATAAAATATACATATTTAATTTAATACTTTGATTAATTATAAACGTATACATATATGTAGTTGGATTTCCTAGCAAATGAAAAATAAACGCAGGTATCTTAGACTCTGGATTATCTAAACCATTTTGGTTTAATCACAATCTCAGTGTTAACCCTTGACTCCAAGCTGTTGTCTCCTTCAGGCCCTCTATCTAAAAAGGTGGTGCTAAAAAGCACCACCTGTGTTAAAACTGAAAAACATCAGTTTTAAGTGATGGTAAGATTTTAGTGGTAAGATTTTACCACTCCTTCCTTTTCATACACAGAGACAAGTGTGGCAGCACAGATACCTCAATAATGAATTAATTCTACATTAAGGATTAGCTGTCTGTGTTTCTAGAATTTATTAAACAAGAAGCAATTTGGAAAGGGGAAAGAACACTTCATTTGAAGTTCAAAGAACCAAGTTTGAGCTCTGTTTCTGGAATGTATAACCTTGGCAGGCAAGGGAGGGTGGGTTTCTTCAACATTAATTAGTGGTAACAATATCTGCATTATTTCGCTCAACGTGAAATATTCATGATAGTAAATATGATAAAAATGATTCTTCATATATATATATATATGTATATATATGACATTTTACGATGCACCCCCTAATTAATTAGAAGTAGGAGCGCTCAAGGACACCTGGCCCAGTCTGATTTCTTCCTTTGCAGAGTTTTCCTTGACCCATACAACTGGCCTTCTTGTGTTTCCAGTCAGACTCCAAGTCTGATCGCTTCCCCTCAGGCCATGCTCTTGGAGACATCTGCTGATTCTTGAATTGTCTCCTCCACCGCCTTGGACCACTTCGTAAATTCATCTTTTTTGGAATGCTTTCTCATGACCTATCCCCAATGTATCCTTAATGAATGCGATTTGATATGTATTTGCCTTAAGCTCTAGCCCCAGAGGGTGAAATATCAAACAGCACTCACAGATTGATATATAAATATGTCTACATCAAAATTCACAGTGAGTTTTCCTTAATGATATTCTATAGTCTTTAAGAGGGATGACTCAGATTCAGACTGCCTGGCTCCACTACTAATTATTACTAATTATCGATCTTGGTAAAACTTTCCGTGATTCATTGTACTCTTTTGTAAATGTTAAGCTCAAGTGTGAAGCACAAATTACACGATTCTCTTAAAAGTAGAAGCAGAAAAAGCATACACAGCCTGACATATATATAGAAACTTTGCAAGGGTGGTAAATGGAGGTCAGATCATGAGTCACCTGTAGGAAATGTTGCATTTAATACATAGACTTTTCATGACGTGCCAAAGCATTTTATTTAAGTACAATACTTCTTTAGTTACAAAATATTGAGAAATCACTCAGTTCCTTAGATGTCTCAGGAAAATAGCTTTAGACTGTGCTCATTTTGTTTTGTTTTGAGTTAAAGTTGTTAGGTCTTTTATTATAGTTTCTGTTACTTAGTCTAGTTTAGATGACTATAACTTGTCAGTAATTACTTAACAATCACTCTTTTAAAAAGCTTATGAGAAAAATCTATTGAAAATGAACACGTATCTCTGTATTTATGTCATATCTATCTATCCATCAATCTCTCCATCCAGAGACATAAATAATTTTTACTCACTTGTGATAACTTTACTGTGTTTATCCAATTTTCTTAACAGTTATAATTTCTGTAATATAATTGGAGAACATACTTCAAAAAGCCAAAAAAAAGGTTCGCTTTACAATTTCATCTGTGTATGAATACTATTTGTCTGTCATGATTGTTTTCCTTTTTTAAAAATCAAGGTTTAATTGAGATACAGTAAAATTCAGCCTTTTTAGTTTAATTTTTGTGTTTTGACGGAATTTTGACAGTCATGAAACCACACCATGATCAAGATATAGAACATTTCCATCACACCAAAAATTTCTCTGGTGCTCTTTTTAGCCATTCTGTTAGATATATTTTGGTATTACATTGTGGTTTTAATTTGCATTTCTTTGGTAACTAATGATGCTGAACCTGTTTTCATGTACTTTCACCCATTTTTTTAAGTGGATAACTTGTTTTCTGATTATCGAATTTTGAGTGATTTTTATATATTCTTGGTACAAGTCCTTCACCATATATGTGATTTGCTAATATTTTCTCTAGTCTCTGGCTGTCTTCTCTGTACATTTCCCTTATAGTGTCATCATTTTAAAATAAATTTATCATTTTTACAACTATGGATTGTGGTTTTTATATAGTTAAGAAATCTTTGCCTACCCATAGTAGATGTTCTTTTGTATTTTATTTGAAAAGTTTTACAGTTTTAAGTTTTACATATAGGTCTACAAAACAGTTTGTGTGGATTTTTACATAACATATGAGGTAAGGATCAATGTTAATCTTTTTGTCATACAGTATTTAATTGTGTCAGCACCATTTGTTGAAAACATTATTCTTTCTCCATTGAATTGGTTTTGGCCTTGGCCAAAACTCAGTGTGTGGGTCTATTTTTGGACACACTACTTTGTTACATTGATCATTATGTGTATCTTTTCTGCATTAGCATACTCTATTTATTACTGTACCTTTTAAGAAAGTTTTGAAATCGGACTTTTCTTTTCAAACTTGTTTGGGCTCTTCTAGTTCATCTGCATTTCAAAATAAAATTCAGATCAAGCTTGTAAATATTTAAAAAAAAAATATATATTTTCTGGAATTTTGATAAAAATTGAAATAAATATATAGGTCAGTTTGGCAAAATATTCACTCAATATGTCATCTTCTAATCCATGATGCAGTTCAATTAGAGTAAGTATTACTATTAGGACCATAATTTTAAAAAATGGTAATAAATAACTTATGAAGTCTACTTTCTGTTTTGACTAGGCAGTACTTTTTATTCAGTCTCTTGCCTGCCCGGAAAGGCAGAGTGATGGTGGGTCTTGGATTGAACCCTGGCATTTAGCTTTCTGGCTAAATACTTGTCAGATAAGTTTCCTTATCAAGAAGTCAAAGAAGATGAAAATGCAATGGGGAAAATATTTTTGATTCTAAAATGGAAGATGTAATTGTCTCCAGTGGAATGCTTTTTGTCCACTTTATATGATCTACTGAATGTTCACCTGGCTGGCTGTAACTGCCATTCTCTGGAATAGTCTACAACAAATTATGTGAGAGAGAACCTTCCTCCTGTTCATTTTTGTATTGTCCCAGGTGCATAGCAGAGTGATGACATTGTTGAATAAATTAAAATTCTTTGGTTTGGAATTGAAAATTCATAGACATCTTAAAATGTTAACATCATATCATATTGTTGCATTGGAATGGTGGTCTCCCTCAATGTCCTCTCCCCTAGCGGCTGGATCCTGCTCTTTCTGAAAACTGCTCCTCCCCGATAACCTCTACTTAAGCTGTAAATGCCAGCTGAACTACCTTCTTTGTTCCAGGCCTTGGTCAGAAGTGAGCCATCACTCAACAAAGGCCAATCAGAATTCTTCGCTGGTGCTATAATCTGAATATTTGGGTCTCCCCAAAATTCCTATGTTGAAATCTTAACCCTCCAAGATGATGGTATGGGGCAGGGGGGCTTTGGGACATGATTGGATCATGAGAGTAGAGCTCTCATGAATGGGATTAGTGCTCTTATAAGAGAGACCCCACAGAACTCTGTAGCCCCTTTCACCATGTGAGGACACAAGAAGTTTGCAAAACTGAAGAGGGCCTTTACCAGAATGTGACCATCCTGGTGCCTCAATCTTGGACTTCCAGCCTCCAGAACTGTAAGAGATCAATTTCTGTTCTCTATAAGCCACCTGGTCTATGATGTTTTGTTATAGCAGCTCAAATGGACTAAGAAACCTGAGGTTTTCAAATGGGGACTTGACTGGAGACTTCATTTTCCTTTCGAGGGGCCAAGCTGTGTAAAGGTGAGCCAGGAGCTGCAGAGGGCCCTGGTTCCTGAGATATAAAATGTTGCAATTTAAAATGCAGACTAAATCAAACCCTAAATCTTTTAGAACTATGAATTATGCATGAAAATTAAATGGTTAAATAACATTTTGTTATTCTATGTGATTCCATTGACATGAATTTATAGAATGGGCAAAACTAATTTATTTTGCTGGAAAATAGATCTGTGATTTCTTGAAGGATTGACGGGCAATGGACCCACATGCATAAAAGAGTTAGCATAGCAATCCTGAGACTTTAGCAAGGCCTGCTTGCAAGATTGGCCTTTGACTGGCATCTGGGAATTTGTATTTCGGAAGGGTTCCCACCACTCTCTGATAAGAATGGTTCCTTGGACTAAACTGTTTATGCAAAGAATTAGTTGATTCTGAACATCTGCTTTCTTTCTCAGAGTCTGAAATGTTCATACATGCTTGACCTATTGTGTCTACGTGATTAACCCCAATAAAAACCATGGGTGCTGAGTCTCCAGGGAGCCCCCTTGGTTGACAGCATTCCACATGTGTCGTCACAGCTTGCTGCTGGGGGAATGAAGCTCATTCTGTGTGACTCTACTGATTGATGACTCTTGAAATCTCTCACCTGGTTTCCTCTAGTCATCACTGTGTGTGCCTTTTCCCTTCTCTCGTTTTGCTTTGTATCCTTTTGCTGCTGTGAGCACAACTATATGCTGAGTCCTGGGATCCTCCTAGCAATCACTAAACCACATGTGTGGGGTGGTCATGGGGGCCCCTGGCAAGGCCAAAAAGAACTTTTAACCTTTATAGGAGTGTCACTCATATGAGTGTATTGATCTTTATAGGAGTGTCATTCATATGAGTGTATTAATTTGTCAGAACTCAATGGTACGCTTCAAATCTGTACATTATACCCAATAGAAGAGAAAAGAATCAATAAAATTAAAAAACAATTAATTTGTATGTTAATCTTTAATTCCATGGTGTTCCATCAAAGGAAGTCCTGTGATGGCATGACAAAAAGGACAGTGCAAGAATTACTAAGACGGATTATTGTGTCATCTGTGGAATAAAGGAAACAGCTCCAGAGGAGACTTCTGCAGTTTTTCAACCCAACAAATTCATGGAAATGATAGCATTCTAGTAGTCCTGATAGGCTTTTCCACTTGGTTGAATGGTTATTTAGAGAGGAACTTACTCAGCATTACACTTGAATAAAGGGCATTTTCCACTTTTTTTTGAAGTTGGAAGATAAGAGGGGTTAGGAGTTGAAAAACATGGTCTGTTTTTGATTCAGACCTTTCATTCCAGTTTTCCAGCTGCCAGATGGTGGACATTTCATGATTTCTCAGCTTACCGTCCTAGGCATGCCAGTCCTTTCAGTGGACAGGAACTTGGTATCACATAAGGGGCTATTTAGCTTTACTATATGAGATGCTTCTTTGCAAATACTAAATGAAATTAAGATCGGTGAATATTCTAGGATAGGTTGTACCAGAGTTCATCTTTTTAACAGGAATTTTAGTGGGGAAAAAAGTTCTATCATCAATGAAAACAAGAGTCTTTACCGCAGCAATTCTAAGAGACTTTAATATGTTCATATGAAACATGACCATTCAAGATAGATAAAGAATGTAGTGTTTACCAAATCTTGTTTGTCAATAAAACACCTAAGGAATATTCTCAAGTATAGAGTTACGTGGAGCCCTTTTTGGATTATTTTTCTTGAGGAAGAGATAACACATTCCTAAAGGGAGAAATTATTGGCCTTATTTCGGATTTTATTAAAACGCAAAGCCTAAAATAGTGTAAGTTCAAATATAAAGTTACATACTGAATTTAACAGCTACATGGTCAAATTAGTGTGCAAATGTGGTGTATTTTAAAGGATTAGATGTTAAAAGATTAGAAGTTAGCAGTAACTTTTAAAAGTAAAACAAGGGAGTTGAGAGTCTACATTTAAACACAAAGTAGATTTCTCATTTCACTGACTTTTGTTAGGTTTGGCAGTGAAGGGTAGAGGTAGGCTTTGCTAATGTCTAAAACTTTCTTCTCATTGGTATGTATGGTTTAATGAGGAATTTGCAGGTGTCAGATGGGTTAGCAGTAAGGAGATCTTTTCCTGCTGTGTTTAATTAGGGTTGGTACATCCAGATGTTATCTATGGGTTTGTGAGAAGTTTTCACAACACTGAGAAAGAACATGAATTTTACAGCATTCCTTAGCTGATGGATTTAATTTAAACCAATTCCCACAATATCTCTCTCCCGCCCCAAATTATTATATAGAACATTATGTTTCAGTATTTTACCAAAAGGAAATCTCTAGAACCCAATAATTTTGTATAAACCCACAGAAAAAAATGATTAGTCTAAACATCAGCTCACCATCAGTGTACCAATGTATGTTTGAAAGAAGCCTCATAAAAATTCAGAGTTAGGGTTGTGTATTAGACAGCCAGAATAAATCAAGAGGAAAAATATTTTTTTCTTCCTCAGAGAGCATCAGAAGTCAGCGGGAAATGACAGTCTTGATTAGAAACCTAAGAATTTCCTGATGTTCTGCAAAGTAATGGCTATAAACTGTCACGTTTTTAACATCGTATTTTTAAAGTTTAAGGAGCTTCTGTGATCCCATGATAAAAGGAAATGGGCCACATTACGTTTATGATGCAGTGTATATTTATTTGAGCACAGTAATAGCACAATCTTTTTTAATAATCATGTTTATATACTCCCTAAATTTTCAAAGATGTATAGGTTTTACATTTTATTACTACCTTTAACTTCTGAAAGATGAGTTTACATAAATTTTCATCAGGTGAGAGCTATGGATTTCCAGGGATTTGTAGAATGATTAGTTCAGTGGATTTTAATGGTCATGAAAGGAGGAAGTGACTTGTAAAATAACCGAAATGTATCAATTTGGAGCTTACAAAACCCCATACAATCTATAACGCGTAGATATCATGCTTTCCACTTAATTTGCTAACTCTTTCTAGAAACATGCTGCTGCCTGAGTGACACAGCCATTGGCTTCACTTTTAAGGCATTGAAATGCTTGGAACTGATGATCCAGACACTTTGCCTATGTAATGGTTAACTCCCTTTAATAATTATGCATTGAGAAGTGATTATGCAATTTGGTGATTATGGAAATTAAGCTATCTTAATGATGAGACAGGTGATGGATGGTTTTGGGTGATGGATGGTTTTGGTTTTTACTGTCTAGTTTATAACTGCCTGTAGACAGGCACAAACTCTCGACATGATATTCATCACTTTCTTTTTCAAGCAATGAAACTCACAATATGCTTCTGCAGTCCATTAGACATAAATCGAAACCCCACATGAGAAGGCAGACACAACCTCTCTTGGAAATTAGGTTGCATTGTCTTTTATTAATTGTGAGAGAGATTCTTTCATCCATCATTTCATTTATTTGGTAAGATACAGTGATATCTCTAAGCCTAGGGTGGCCTTTCTTCTTCTTGGTGAAAATATCTACACTACTCATTGGAAGTATAGATCCTGGCAGTGGTCACTGCACTGGCAAATTTACAAGATTACAATTCCCCAGTCACTAAATCAGAATTCTATTCTGCCTGAGGGGTACCTATGATGGGTATCAATTTAGTCAGAACATCCTAGCATAAAGGAGGGAAACTATATGTGGAATTACTTCGTATCATATTGATTAGCCGTGCTATGTGGTTGTAGGCACATTAAAACTTTTTAAAAGAATGATGTAATTAGATAAAGTGTGTTTATGTCTGAACAAGAGTTTAAGGCAATACATCAATCCTTCTAACGTCAGAAAATTGGATTATACCAGTGATAAAAGGTCTTTACTCAAAATTTATGTAGCTACCCTCATCAGGCAGAGTGACACACTGAAATGTCCAGAAAAGTGTTGCTGTACACACATCCCTGGAGGAAACTTACAGATTGTTCAAGTGTTAATTCCTCTGTAAGGAGCATTTTTCTCTGTGCTCTCATATTACACAATGTATAATTTAAAATAAAGGACTTTTGACACCAAATTTTGATGATCAGTTTGGCTGTTTTCCTCCACATCTACATCGTGGATTATTTGAGAGAAAGACTGACTTTTAATTTATTTTTAAAATTTCAGCAACCAACACAGTGCCCAGTATATAGAAGGTGGCAAATAAATGTAAATAACAAAATGGAAAATTGGATGGATAATGATAAAAGGGTAAATTGTCAAGAGCAATCATAAATGTGTAAGCACCTAGTAATATTTCTATGTGTGTCTATTTCAGAGTATCCTATTAGATGAAGAACAGATTTGTTGGTTATAAGAAACATCACCAGTTTTAAGAAAACATAATTCTTAAAATTTGGTTTGATTCTGAATTTTTATGAATCTTTTAAGATTAAACAATTCTGCTATTTCTTTTTCTTATTACCTTCAGCTGTTCTAAATGCTTTCATTTTTCTGAGGTACATAAATGAGGAAAGAAACAAACGAACAAAAAATTCCCAAACCCTCTAGTTTTACAAAGCAGTGTAATAGAGCACACAGTACTGATTCTGGTTGTAAAAGAAAATAATTCCTCTATTGTCTAAAATAACTCTTATGAAGAGCTTTTATACTTGTTACTCCATCATTATTCAAGATTCATCTCATGTTAAGACATTTAAACTCATTTGGTCACAGGGAAGGGCAGTACCCTTGATTCTCAAAGTCATTGTCAATCAGTATTAACCAAAATTTCAGTTGAGAGAGATCATAATTAAGATGGTTGGACTGAAATACATC
The DNA here is from genome assembly GCF_002837175.3 of Physeter macrocephalus. Classification (NCBI taxonomy): domain Eukaryota; kingdom Metazoa; phylum Chordata; class Mammalia; order Artiodactyla; family Physeteridae; genus Physeter; species Physeter macrocephalus. Next base: position 26,131,676 of record NC_041221.1, read on the forward strand.
TAATACTCCGGATTAGTTAAAACATAATCTTATATTAAACCAGATTAAAAAAAAAGAATAATAGGACAATATTGAATTTCTTCTGTCCCATATAAAGAAACACACACACACACACACATTCACACATACAAGTGCACATACCCAGAACTGTTTTTACTGAATTAATGTTGAGTGTAAAACCATAAGTTTATGCTGTATTTTAATGAACTTTATAATTGCCTCTAATCTGAGGATATTTTTAAGGACAGAACTTGCTAATTAAACCATTTTTTTGGTTGTTGTTGTTTTTGTTCCTGCTCTTTCTGTATGTAAGGCACGGTTCTAGGCATGCAGTAATCCTCAGTGATTAAGACGAGTCCCAGTCCCATGAAGTACATGTTTTTTATTAATCCATGTGTCTGGAGAAAGACCTCTAGTTATAGTAAACATATTGTATATTGTGCGAATCGGTGCAATTTTGAGGGTTAAGTGGGACACTATTAATAATGGGATAGCTGATGATCCCTGGGATATAAAATTGCCTTACTTCTAGGCAATATTTAATGGTGGGCAAGTGATTCTTGGGTCAGACTGCCTTGGTTAATATCTGTGTTCCACTTAGTAGCTGTTTTCCCATGAGCAAGTTACAAACGTTAATTCATCCTCAATTTTCCCATATAAAATGGGAATAAGATAATAACCACTGAAGGTGGTTATTATAAAGATTTTATAAAGACTGAAGGAGGTGGTACCTGTAACATGGAACGATACCTAGGACACATTAAGCATTCCAGGCTTGTTAGCTATGATTATCTAAGCAGAAAGCACAGTTTTACTTACAAGCAATATTTATTTGTTTTGGGTTTTGTTCTCAGAGACATTGTAAATTTGTGCTATACCCATATTTGTTATAAGTTCATCTATCCTTCTTTAAAATTTTTAAGTTTTCTTTATCGTCCCCATAAAAGTTGAATAAAGGAATAAGATAATAACCACTGAAGGTGGTTATTATAAAGATTTTATAAAGACTGAAGGAGGTGGTACCTGTAACATGGAACGATACCTAGGACATATTAAGCATTCCAGGCTTGTTAGCTATGATTATCTAAGCAGAAAGCACAGTTTTACTTACAAGCAACATTTATTTGTTTTGGGTTTTGTTCTAAGAGACATTGTAAATTTGTGCTATACCCATATTTGTTATAAGTTCATCTATCCTTTAAAATTTTTAAGTTTTCTTTATCATCCCCATAAAAGTTGAATAAAACCTATATAATTTGATCACATCTACATTTTGTTCCCTAATTAACATTTTATAAAAGTACATATCTCATAAATAGGTATTTTCTGGCTTTGTGTAATATTTTTATATAGCTGTAGGAAATATTTCATTGTGCAAAGAGCTAATTCTGTACATTATGCTTTATTAAATATTTGATTAGTTACCACCACCATATGTTCTCTTAATATTCATTGATATTTTAGGTAACTATAATTTTTTTCACTACTCAAATTGTAGTTATGATTCAGATAACAATAACTCTTGTCTTTTCCCTCACATCACCCAGAATTTCTGCTCTTCATTCCAATGCTACCTTCTGGGAGAGGCTTCACTACATCTACATATGTTGTTTCCACCAGGATGTCAGTTTCATAACTGAAGAGCCTTTTTCTCTTGTCTGCAGCTGTATCCATATGTTACAGAAGAGTGTGTGGTATCCAGGAAGAGCTGAATAAAATTTGTTATGTGAGTCTTAAATAAATGGTAGTTCACTTTGTCTTAATCTCACTGAACAATTTGTTCTTCCCAATCCTTCATTTTGTGAAACATAATTTTCTACATAATATGGAGAGTTAAACACTATTGGTATATTTAAAATATGTATGTAAAGGACAACAAAATATTTCCAGATATTAATAAATGCAGTATTATATAATAAGTTTCAAATTCTGTTAATATCTATCACGTTCTCTACACAAAAACACAGCTGATTCTAATTATCCAAGATAATGAGGTATGAGAGTAGAATGAATTGAAATTCACAAGTAATTCCCTTGTGAATCTGCATCATAACTACAATTTGAGTAGTAATGTCACAAAAGGTCACATTTAGGTCAGTATATTATGTCTCTACCTCCTAACCTTCAACTAGAGCTGCTGGCAAGCAAAGGTGTGTCCCCACCTCTCCAAGTACCTCTGTCCTCGAGTAGCTGAGAAAGTAGGAAATGTCTAAATGGCAAACAGGAGAGGTGTAACAAGGGCATTGCCCATCCACAGAAAATCCCTAAGTAATTAAATATGCCATTTGGAGTGAAAAAATTTGCTACAGAACTTAGCTTCTCTTTATCATTTAGTGTTTCCATACTTATTGTTTATTATCTATTCAGATTATAAGTACTTTGGAAAAAGAATATAAAAAATATAAGACGACAGACTACATATATACATATATATATCTCCTATCTTCTCTGCCATAATATACATTTGCCTAAATAATTTAATATATGACATATGACAAGGTGATAATAAATATTAAATAGATACTAAATAATATATTAATAGATTAAGTGCTAAATAGATACCCTCTGTTTCATAAACATGTAACAGTATGATGAACAGGAATTGACATTTATGTTACTAAGTGATAAGATTCTCTTTGTTCACCCCTTCTGCCTTTTTCATATGAATGAGCTGGTATTACAGATGCCAAGAGGAATATCACATGGATGCTTCTGAAAGGCTCTCATAATCAGTAGCATGTGAGTTTCAGGGTGGAGAGAGGTGGGCTCTTCACTGCTCTGTCTGAAGCATCTGAGTCTGTGTCTGGTATAGAATAGAATAAATGAATTTAACAAGGGAGAAATGTCTAAGTGTATTTTAAAATATAGTATGATAAGTAAAACAATAAAATTGTATGTACATTTAGAGTGGAAAAAGTGACTACTGCTATCTTTAAAGGGAGTTAGGAAAAATCTCATACAACAGATGATACGGCAGAAGATTACTAAGGAATAAGGAAATATATATCAGCCAAAAAATTGTGGATTCAATATTCCAATAAATGGGGTTTCATATATGTGTAAAATTACAGAAACATTAAATGGTAATGCCTGTTTTCTTTTTATTAATGACAAAAAGTATCTCGATGTTTCTAGAATACAGGTTCAAGGATTAGAATGATTTCTTTAGCTGGGTGCATGAACTCAGTGTAGGTTCCTTTTCACTGGTTTGTTTGGTTTTATTTTTGTTTTCATGCTGGAAAGCCACAATCTTAGATGCTCACTCTCTCACACTCTTTTCCTTCTAAAACTCTTTTAGTTATGTTGTTACATTTACATTGTTGTGGCTTATAACATCTACTTTCGGTCTTATATTCATAATTCCTTAGTGATGCCTAACTATTACAATGAAGTAGATACGAATTTACTGTTAGTGCTTTGAAAACATATTTCTACTTTTTCCTTGCTTGGGGAATATTAAAAAATTACTCCTGGTAACCATAGTTTCTGGGATAATGCCTGCGTGGAAATATTTGTCTTTTGCCAAATATTTTAAGATTTCTAGCCGCAATTTAGAAAATTCATGAGACATCCTTTTTTTTTCTTTAACTGTAGTCATAAATACTCCACTGTTTTGTACTGTTGGGTGATGGTGCAGAGAAGCCTGGAGTCAGTCTGATTTTTATCCTTTTGCAGATTTTTCAGCTTTTTTTGGGTTTAAAAAATTTTTTTAATATAATTTTATTTATTTTGTTTATTTTTGTCTGCGTTGGATCTTCATTGCTGCGCGCGGGCTTTCTCTAGTTGTGGCGAGTGGGGGCTACTCTTCATTGCTGCACACAGGCTTCTCATTGCAGTGGCTTCTCTTGTTGCGGAGCACGGGCTCTAGGAGCGTGGGCTTCAGTAGTTGTGGCTCACAGCCTCAGTAGTTGTAGCACGTGGGCTCAGTAGTTGTGGCTCGCGTGCTCTAGAGCGCAGGCTCAGCAGTTGTGGCACACAGGCACAGTTGCTCCACGGCACGTGGGATCCTCCCGGACTAGGGATCGAACCTGTGTCTTCCACACTGGCAGGAGGACTCCCAACCACTGCACCACCAGGCAGCTTTTTTTGGGTTTAAAAAATTTTTTTAATATAATTTTATTTATTTTATTTATTTATTTTTGGCTGCGTTGGATCTTCATTGCTGCGCGCGGGCTTTCTCTAGTTGTGGCGAGTGGGGGCTACTCTTCATTGCTGCACACAGGCTTCTCATTGCAGTGGCTTCTCTTGTTGCGGAGCACGGGCTCTAGGAGCGTGGGCTTCAGTAGTTGTGGCTCACAGCCTCAGTAGTTGTAGCACGTGGGCTCAGTAGTTGTGGCTCGCGGGCTCTAGAGCGCAGGCTCAGCAGTTGTGGCACACAGGCACAGTTGCTCCACGGCACGTGGGATCCTCCCAGACCAGGGATCGAACCTGTGTCTTCCACACTGGCAGGAGGACTCTCAACCACTGCACCACCAGGGAAGCCCTGCCACGTCTTTTTAAATTGATGTAGCCATTCTCCTTGTCACCACCTCCAAAGTGGCCAGAAGTTTTCTGATGGTTTTATATTTCAATTAGACTTCTTTCCTGAGCTCTGTCTGCTTATTTTTAAATCCCTTTATATTGTTTTATAATTATCTTCTTGAATATTTGCCTTGAGCTCTACTTACAGAGGTCACTTTTATCATATTTTTTGACTCCATGAAGAATTGATTAATCACTCTTTCTGGCTCCATGACAAAGTGTGTTTTTTTTTCCCCTAAAAAGTGCCTTGATTTTTATTTATTTCTGTTCAATTCATTTTTCCCTTACAGCATATTCATAGAGCTCCTGTTCTACTTCCTGCTTCATTATTGTATATGAATGAGAGTTCTTATTGGAACAGATATTTAAAGAATAATAATGCACAAGAATGCTTGCAGGAAGATTCCAAGCCTTTCATTAAAACCCAGCTTGACTCTGTGTGTGTGTGTGTGTGTGTGTGTGTGTGTGTAGGTGAGAGAGAGAGATCAGATAGGCAGAGATATTTGTCTGCAGTGTCTATTCATGTTGCCCAAAAGACTAAGGCTTGGCACACAATACACTTTCCAATAAGTATGTGTTGAGTGCACAAAGGAAGTGAGAGAAATCTCAGCCAACCAAGATAAGAAGTGCAATACTATGCACCACCGCATGGGGGCCTGCTTGCTCTGTGTCCTGCACAGTTGGCTTGCCCAGAGGTTTCTGTCCTCTTACCAACCTCCCTAAACATGCCACTCCACCCAACTGGGTTCTGGGTAGCTCTCAGGGCATTCCTGGTATACTCATCCTGTTTCAAACAAAAGGTCTTTGCTTTTGTCCTTCAGATGAGGCCACCTACTGGAGAGCTCTTTTCTCTGAGATTCTACTGGATTCCACGAGCCAGGATCCTCCCTTTAGTCCTCCATCCCTCACCCATAATTTCAGTGACCTTGGCAGTCCTGCTACATAGATATTGTAATTTTAGTTATAAATTTCCCTCTTTTTCATGTCCTTGTATTATAAGGAAATAAATTAACATTGTTTGCAGACAGGAGGAGGATAAATATATATATTTCTTTATTATCTCAAGGTTATAATATTTCCTCTCTTCTACATTCTTCTTGGTATACATCTTTGTCATTTGAAATGGCTTAGGGTCATGTGGTTGTATATCCCAGTTTTATCTGGATTAGAAAGATAAATGCTATTGTATATACTGATAAAAGAGGAATGTCTTTGATAAATGACTTTAAATATTTTCAGCAAGAATACATTAAAATCAACCCCAAATGAACAGCACTGTAAAAATTACCTCCACATTTCTTACTTTATGTCTAGTCTAAGTACATTTGTATAGTTGTCAAGTAAATTACACTGGTAACTTCCTCTTGGTACTGCAGTGAACAACATCAGAACTTAAATGAGATCATTAATGAGATTGTTCTAGTCCCAGGTCTCTTGATAGGTAACACTTACTGGAAAGTTTTCTGTACCCAATGCTCTAAGTAGTGATGTCAGGTGTGAAACCTTAGAGATTTTAGTCATTTGTTCAGTTGGTATGAACCCAGAAATGTTATCCCTCTATCCCCCTACTTGACGAGGGTATCACGGTTGAGTATTGGTAAAATAATTTCAACCTTATTAACTCTACTTCTTTGTGACATTTACTATATGAGGAATTGTCCTTAATCAACAACACAGATGACTTTGACTCCACACCCTTGAAAGAGAACATGATTTTTATCCTATACTCTAAATTCTGTCAAAGCATATTACAAAATGCTGAGAAAATTACTGCTTTTAGTGAGAAAGTATTTAGCAAAAACAAGAAGTCAGATTTTGAAGAGTCATGCATAATAGTTAGAGGTTAAATATTTTCTGAGGGCAACAGAAAGTTCATGGAGAGTTTGAAGCAGATCTCTTAAATAACAGATTGTCATCTTAGAAATGGGTTGAAATGAAAACAGTCTGTAGGATGGATTGGAGTAGAGTGAAATGAAGATGAAAATGAAGGACAGAGTTACCGCAGTCACCTTAAAAACACACACTGTGATCCTGAGCTAAGCAGTGGCAGTAGTGATGATGAAATAGAAAGAATAGATACGAGATAATTAGACGTGAAGGAAAATCCAGAGGTTTTGGTGGTGGATGGGAAGGTTGGGAAGGTTGGGAAGCCTTTAGAAAGATGTCCAAGTTTTGCGTTTTGGTTACTGAAACCACAACGGTACCACCAACATTAGTAATTATATGGGTAAAGAATAGTGAACTTAGACCGAGGCATGTTAAGTTTGTGTTGCTCCTGGAATATTAGTGTGGAATTCTGCAACAACCAGGCAAATATGTGGATCTGGGGCTCTTGGGAAATGTCAGGGATGAATTGGAGAAGGACCACCAGGGAGTCAGTTAAAATCTGGGGAGCCTACAGAGTGAGAACAAAAGCACCGAATGATGGAACTGAAAGAAGCCTGAATATCTTGTGTGTGTGGAGGAAGTTCCTACTTGATATTATAATTTTCTAAAATAAAATTAAAAAAAATATCTCCTATTCACTAAAACCTGACCTCAAGTAGGTTACAAGTAAGTAATTCTGGTAAAGTTGCTTTATAAATATTAATAAATGTAGTGGATTTTCAGAGGATGATATGACATTTGGGCAGAGCCTGTCTGGGAAACATTGGGAAAGAGAAAAATATTTTTGGTGGAGGGAAGAGTGGCAGCAAATAAACACAGGAATGAAGTTACAGGGAATTGTCCTAAGATGATTAATATTTCGACTGATTGTAGGTTTGCTAGAGTACATAAAAGGGAAAAGAAGATAAAGATGAAAAAACACATTTGAACAAGCCAATGGAATTTGAACTTGTATTATTTAGACACTAATTAAATAATAAATTTTTTTTGCTACATAATTTCAGATAATATTAAACTTGTCTCGTTAATTTAACCATTGTCTCACATGCAGAAAAATCCCCTGCATCGGCAGGCGGACTCTCAACCACTGCGCCACCAGGGAAGGCCTCCAGAAAATCCTTTTTAGCATGCTATTCATTTCCACGTTAACATCACTATTTAAAAATCTTAGAAGTGAGTTATAATCTAAATCCATATACATGGAAATCTTATTTTGACCAATATTATCACATTTATACTTAAAGGAGAATTAGAAGTAGAGTTTTATTCCCTAGAGATCGATTGATTTATATGGTAGATGATACTCTTAAGATCATTGAAGCATCTCAAAAGCAATTTAGCATATTTAAGACACTGATGTTTTATAATACAAAATAAAATACATGTTGGATATTCAGTGTTCAACATTGAAATGTGTGTCACTTTGATGAATTCCTCACACATTGTGTTTTAAAAATGCAATTCTATATGAGCATATTTTAATAAATTGCTTACATACTTATGGAAAGAGAAATCAGAACTCAAAAGGTGTCATATTTCCATTCTTGAAGCGTAAAATTGAGAGGCTTGATAACATAAGTTTTTAAGACTCAAAAGTCTCTTTTTATCTATTTATTATCACTGCAGTTCTATAACTAGGCCATCTGAAAAAGTATGTTATTTTAGCACAAAATTTTAGACAGGCAGTATATTTGTTTGTACATTAAATCTTACATGATCTGGAACAAAGCCTACGGCACAACACTTTGGGGAATATGTACAATTGAACTAAATCAGTGAAAAGTATTAAATGGCTATTGACATGCATTTTAAGTAGTATTAACATTTAATTTAACTTAATTTTTTTAAATGTTTTTATGGAAGTGTAATTGACATACATTATATTAGTTTCAAGTGTGCACCATAATGATTTGACATTTGTATATATTGCAAATGATCACCTCAGTGAATCTAGTTATCACTTGTCACCATACAAAGTTACACATTTTTTTCTTGTGATGAGAATTTTTAAGATTTACTTTCTTAGCAACTTCCAAATTTGCACCACAGAATTGTTGACTGTAGTTGCCATGCTATACATTACATCCCTATGACATTTTATAACTGGAAGTCTGTACCTCTGGAACATTTCTTTTCATTTTTCCTACCCCCAGATCCCCTTCCCTCTGGCAACCACCAATCTGTTGCCTGTACCTATGAGTTTTTTTTTGTTTGTTCTTTTGTTTTTGTTTTGCTTTAGATCCACATATAAGTCAGATCATAGGGTATTTGTCTGCCTCTGTCTGACTTAGTTCACTCAGCATGATGCCTGAAAGTCTGTCTGTGATGTTGCAAATGGCAAGATTTCATTTTTTATTATGGCTGAGTTGTATTCCAGTGTATAAATATACACACCATATCTTTACCCAACCATCCATGGATGGGCATTTTTTTTTTTTTTTTTTGTGGTATGCAGGCCTCCCTCTGTTGTGGCCTCTCCCGTCGCGGAGCACAGGCTGCAGACGCGCAGGCCCAGCGGCCATGGCTCACGGGCCCAGCCGCTCCGCGGCATGTGGGATCCTCCCAGACCGGGGCGCGAACCCGGTTCCCCTGCATCGGCAGGCGGACGCGCAACCACTGCGCCACCAGGGAAGCCCATGGATGGGCATTTAGTTTGCTTTCATATCTTCAGATCATAGGGTATTTGTCTGCCTCTGTCTGACTTAGTTCACTCAGCATGATGCCTAAAAGTCTGTCTGTGATGTTGCAAATGGCAAGATTTCATTTTTTATTATGGTTGAGTTGTATTCCAGTGTATAAATATACACACCATATCTTTACCCAACCATCCATGGATGGGCATTTAGTTTGTTTTCATATCTCGGCTTTTGTAAATAGGCTGCAATGAACATAGGGGTGCATAAATCTATTTGAATGAGTGTTTTTGTTTTCTTCAGATAAATACCCAGAAGTGGAATTGCTGGATCATATGGTAGTTCTGTTTTTAATGTTTTGAGGCACCTCCATACTGTTTTCCACAGTGGCTTCACCAATTTACATTCCCACCAACAGTGCACGAGGGTTCCTTTTCTCCACATCCTCACCAACACTTGTTGTTTCTTTCTCTTTTGATAATAACCATTCTGACAGGTGTGAGGTGATATCTCATTGTGGTTTTGATTTGCACTTCTCTGATGTTAAGCATCTTTTCATGTGTCTCTTGGCCATCTGTATGTCTTCTTTGGAAAAATGTCTCTTCAGTTCCTCTTCCTATTTTTAAATCAGATTGTTTGATTTGTTTTTTGTTTGTTTGTTTGTTATTGAGCTGTTTGAGTTCTTTGTATATTTTGGATATTACCCCCTTTTGGGATATATAATTTGCAAATAACTTCTTCCATTCTATGGGTTGCCTTTTTATTCTGTTGATGGTTTCTTTTCTGTGCAGAAACTTTTTAGTTTGATGTAGTCCCATTTGTTTATCTTTGCTTTTGTTGCCATTGTCTTTGGAGTTAGATCCTTCTACCAATGTCTTATGGTTTTCAGTGCACAGGTCTTTAACCTCCTTGATTAAATTTATTCCTAGGTATTTTGTTTTTATTGATGCAACAGTAAATGGAAAGTGGCAGGGGTGGTGGTGGTGGGATGAATTGGGAGATTGGGAGTGACATGTTTACACTAATATGTATAAAATGGATAACTAATAAGAAGCTGCTGTATAAAAAATAAATAAAATAAAATTCAAAAATTCAAAAAAACCCCCAAGAATAAGGGGGTTGGACAAAATAACAGTAAATGGGATTGTTTTCTTAATTTCTCTTTTTGATAGTTTGTTATTAGTGTGTAAAAACACAACAGACTTCTTTATATTGATTTTATGCCTTGCAACTTTGCTGAATTTGTTTATTAGCTCTAAGTTTTTTTTTGGTGGGGTCTTTAGGGTTTTCTATATATAGTATCATGTTGTCCAAAAATAGTGATAGTTTTACTTCTTTCTTTCCATTTTGGATGCCTTTTATTTCTTTTTCTTTCCTAATTGCTCTGGCTAGGACTTCCAATGCTGTGTTGAATAAAAGTGGCAAGAGTCGGCATCCTTGTTTTGTCCCTGGTCTTAAGGGAAAAGCTTTTAGCTTTTTGCTGTTAAGTATGATATTAGCTATTGGCTTGTCATACGTGGCCTTTATTATGCTGAGGTATCTCCTGTCTATTCCCACTTTGTTGACAGTTTTTATCATAAAAGGATGTTGAATTTTGTCAGCTACTTTTTCTGCATCTAATGAGATTATCATGTGATTTTTATCCTTCATTTTGTTAACGTGGTGTCTCACATTCATTGATTTGTGCATGCTGAACCATCCTTGCATAACTGGAATAAACCCCACTTGATCATGGTGTATGATTCTTTTAATGTATTGTTGAATTTGATTTACTAATATTTTGTTAAGGATTTTCACATTTATGTTCATCAGAGATATTAGTCTGCAATTTTCTATTTTTGTGGTGTCCTTGTCTGGTTTTTGTATCTGGGTAATGATACAATAATATATATAACAGTCTATTTTAAGTTGATAGCAAGTTAAGCTTGAATGCATTCTAACACTCTGCATTTTTACTCCCCTTCAGCAAGTTTTATGTTTTTGATGTCACATTTTACATTTTTAAATTTTGTGTATCCCTTAACTAATCATTGTAATAATAGTTACTTTTACTACTTTTGTCTTTTAACTTTCATATTAGCTTTATAAGTGTTTTATCTACTTCTTTTACCATATATTTAGCTTAACTAGTGAGATTTTTACTTTCACATGTTATCTTTTTACTAATTAGTGCCTTTCTTTTCAGCTTAAGAAGTTCCTTTGACATATCTTGTAGGGCTGGTTTAGTAGTGATGAACATTAGCTTTTGCTTGTCTGGAAAACTCTTTATCTCTCCTTCAATTTTGAATGATAATCTTACTGGTAGAGTATTCTTGGTTGGAATTTTTTTTTCTTTCAGCATATGCCACTCCCTGTGGCCTGCAAATGTTCTGCTGTAATATCTGTTAATAGTCTTATGGGGGTTCCCTTACACATAACAAGTTGTTTTACTCTTGATAGTTTTAAGATTCCTTTTTATCTTTAACTTTTGACATATTAATTATAATGTGTGGTTCTCTTTGGATTCATCTTCTTTGGAACTCTCTGGGCTTCCTGAATCTGGATGTCTGTTTGCTTTCCTAGGTTGGGGAAGTTTTCTGCCATTATATCTTCATATTAGTTTTCTGCCCCTTTCTCTTTCTCTTCTCCTTCTGGGACCCATAGAATGCAAATGTTATTCTGATTGATGTTGTCCCATAGGTCACTTAAGCTATCTTCACTTTTTAAATTTCTTTTTTCTTTTTTCTGCTCTGTTTGGGTGAGTTCCATTGCCCAGTATTCCAGGTTGCTGATTTGTTCACTGCTTCATCTAAGCTGCTATTGAACCCCTGTAGTGTACTTTTCAATTCAGTTATTGTATTCTTAAGCTATGTGACTTCTGTTTGATACTTTCTTATATTTTTTATCCCTTTGTTGTAGTTCTCTGTGTGTTCATTCTTCTCCCAAGTTTGGTGAGCATTGTTATGACCATTGCTTTAAACTCTTTATCTGGTAAATTACTCATTTTCATTTCATTAAGGTTTTTATTTAGGGGGTTATCTTGTTCTTTTGTTTGAAACATTCCTCTGTTTCATCATTTTGCTTGACTCTCTGTATTTGTTTGTATTTGTTAGGCAAAACAGTTACATCTCCTAGTCTTAAAAGGATGGCCTGTGTGGGCAATGGACCTTATGATTTAAATTTGCCTGAGCTCTTGGTTGCCTCTTAAACTGTCTCTCTGATTGTTTCAGACCTGTGGGGGCCAGAAATGCATTCCTTCCCTGCCACAAGATCCCACTGATCATGGGTGTTCCCTGTGTGGGCAGTGCATACATGCTGGTTTGGGGAGGCCATGGGGTCCAGGGCTTATGCTGCTGCTGGAATGGTCACAGGGGTGATGCATGGAGTGGGATGCTTACATGCTACCTCTAGTGGGTCAAGACAGCAGCATGGAGAACGAGGTGTTAGCAGGTTAGGGTGAGAGTGCAGAGGTAGCACTTGCAGTGCTGACACTAGCAAGGTAGAGGGAGAATATAAAAATAATGCCTGCCAGTTTCTCCATCCCTGGAGAAGGTCTCAACAGGCTTTTGCCCCTCTGGCAGATGCTTTAAGATTAGTAAATGGATCTCCTTCATGTATGGCCTTGGTTCTTGTCAAACTGCTACTTTTGCACTGGGTGCTAGGTTAAATGAGTCTGTGTGCAAGCTCTTTAAGATCGGAATCTCCATTCCCTTTTACTCTATGGTTTTCCTGAACATAGCTCTGTTGGTTTTCAAAGTCAGACATTTTTAGGGCTCATCTCTCAGGTGTGGGTCCTGAGGGTTGGGATGCTGCATGTGAGGCACAAATCCCTTACTCCTTAGGGAGAAATTCTGTATTTCTGAGAACCCTCCTGCTTGTGTGTCAGCCCACTGGTGGCCGGGGTGGGGGAGTGTTAGTCAGACTGCATCTGTGTCTTTCCTACCTGTCTTGATATGGCCCTTTATCCTTTGTTGTGGAGTAGCTGTTCAGTCAGTTCTCAGGTTTTTTCAGAGGGAATTCTACATGTAGGCATGTAGGTTGTTATTTCAAATTTCAAGGCAAATTGTACAGCTGTAATGGCTGAAATACAATGGATTTAAAAAAGATATAGACAAATGTATTAATCAAATATAAACTAGAAAGAAATCTATATGTATATGTGAACTGCACATATGACAGATGTAGTTTTACAAAACAGTGGGAAAAGATTACCTATTCAACAACTGGTATTGGAATAATTGGCTCTGTACATGGAAAAAAGTAAACTAGATTTCTACTTAACCCATAAAAAAGTCCAAACTGTAACGATAGCTACATTTAAAATATCTCAAAGAAAATATAGGAAAATATGTTTTTTATTGCAAGCCTGAAAACGACTTCCTAAATGCAGAATATAAAGCATAAACTTTAAAGGAAAAGCCTGATATATTTGAGTTAAACCAAATAGAACTTCTGTATGTGGCATGATTAAAAAGTTGCTTGTGATAACAATAACAAGAAATGACTGTTAATATGGAAAAATATACAGATATCCAAATGTTGCCCTCTTAATATGAGGGAAGACTGATAGTAGTTAACAGAAATGAATACACGCAGTTGACACTTGAACAACACAGTGGGGGATTTAAGGATGCCCACCCTTCATGTAGTTCAAAGTCTTTGTATAATTTATAGCCTGCCCTCTGTATCCATGGTTTGGCATCCATGGATTGGACCAACACAGACCATGTAGTACTATGGTATTTACTACTGAAAAATATCTACATATAATTGGACCCACGCAATTCAAACCCATGCTGTTCAAGGGTCATCTGTAATCCATGGTATGTAGCAGAAATATATTTAGTAAAAACAGGTAAGTTGCAGAATGATGCAAACAGTAGGATAGCATTTATACAATGTACAAACAAAAACAGATAAATATTTTTTACTTTTATATTTCTGTGTGTGAGCATATCAGCTTGGACTGGGAAGTTTGAATCTGCGAAGCAGAAAGCAAATGAAACTGGTGATTGGGGATTAAATGACTTGAACTTTATCTATAATGTTTTATATAAAAAACTTAAAAAAAGACAATATAACAAAATGTGAACAAATATAAATTTGGGATTGTTGGTACAGAAAATTTTTATAGTGTTTTTGTGTTTTGTAATATTTTTCTCAATTTTCTCAAAACAAAATCTCGTGGGATTGCTAGAAATAATTGTTGAATAAAAGAGGTCTTGTGATTCCTGGAGCAGGGAAGCTCTGTGTCCTCTTCTCAAAAGTAAGATATATTCAGCAGGAAGAAGCATGCTCAGAAGAAGCCCTTGTAGGTCAGTTAATAACAAACAGTGCCAAGATTGATGGATTAAAAACAGAAAAATGCACCTATAACACACATAGCATGCTGCTTCTCAGTTATTTGTTAGGTCTTCCAGAATTTGATCAGATGGGAAGAATCTAAATTGACCAAAATTATGTCTCCTTCACCCTATAAGGGTCAAAACAGTACTTAAGTTCTGTTACAGAAAATTATGAAATAACATTTTTGTAGAGGTGAGTTTATATTAATTTTATACCTGTTGCAATTTATACCCTTTTCCTCCTACTTTTATAACAAGTTGGGTTAGCTATAGCTTGGGTATTTTACCTCAGTCCTTGCACAATTATAATATTAATGATCATGGCTAAAATTATATGTGTGTATATACATGTAGGATATCATATGTATATCATACATATAGGACAGTTCACTTCTCAAGCGGAATATGGAATGTATTTAGAAAACATTTTCTCTTTGTTCAATCTAAAATCTGATTCTTCACTGATGTATTTATAGCTACTAAGTACAGCCAACATTTAATTGTGAACTCTAATTTTCATCTTTCAAGGTCATACTTATAATAGAAATACTATTAATAGGTAGCACGGATAGGCTTTTTATCTTCTAAGTATTTTACCAACAATTAGTTTAAAGTGTAATTGACATACATTATATTAGTTTCAAGTGTGCACCATAATGATTTGACATTTGTATATATTGCAAATGATCACCTCAGTGAATCTAGTTATCACTTGTCACCATACAAAGTTACACATTTTTTTCTTGTGATGAGAATTTTTAAGATTTACTTTCTTAGCAACTTTCAAATTTGCACCACAGGATTGTTGACTGTAGTTGCCATGCTATACATTACATCCCTATGACATTTTATAACTGGAAGTCTGTACCTCTGGAACATTTCTTTTCATTTTTCCTACCCCCAGATCCCCTTCCCTCTGGCAACCACCAATCTGTTGCCTGTACCTATGAGTTTTTTTTTGTTTGTTCTTTTGTTTTTGTTTTGCTTTAGATCCACATATAAGTCAGATCATAGGGTATTTGTCTGCCTCTGTCTGACTTAGTTCACTCAGCATGATGCCTAAAAGTCTGTCTGTGATGTTGCAAATGGCAAGATTTCATTTTTTATTATGGTTGAGTTGTATTCCAGTGTATAAATATACACACCATATCTTTACCCAACCATCCATGGATGGGCATTTAGTTTGTTTTCATATCTCGGCTTTTGTAAATAGGCTGCAATGAACATAGGGGTGCATAAATCTATTTGAATGAGTGTTTTTGTTTTCTTCAGATAAATACCCAGAAGTGGAATTGCTGGATCATATGGTAGTTCTGTTTTTAATGTTTTGAGGCACCTCCATACTGTTTTCCACAGTGGCTTCACCAATTTACATTCCCACCAACAGTGCACGAGGGTTCCTTTTCTCCACATCCTCACCAACACTTGTTGTTTCTTTCTCTTTTGATAATAACCATTCTGACAGGTGTGAGGTGATATCTCATTGTGGTTTTGATTTGCACTTCTCTGATGTTAAGCTGGTTACATTTCTTCCTTGGTATTTTATTTTTTTGACCCAACAGTAAATGAGATTCTTTTCTTAATTTCTCTGACTTATATTTTGTTATTGATGTGTATAAATGCAACAGATTTTTGTGTATTGCTTTTGTATCCTGAAACTTTACTGAATTTGTTTATTAGTTCTAACAGTTTTTCTAATGGAATCTTTAGGATTTTCTATATACAGTTGACTTGAACTACGGGGGTTTGAACTGCATGAGTCCACTTATCCATGGATGTTTTTCCAGTTGTAATTACTATGGTATTACACAATCCGAAATTGGTTGAATTTGTGGATGTTGAACCGTGGATACTAAGGAACCACGCATTTGGAGGGCTGACTACTAGTTATATGCAGACTTTTGACTGTGTGGAGGGTCAGCACACTTAAGTCACACATTGTTCAAGGGTTGACTCTATAATATCATGTCATCTGCAAATTGTTATGGTTTTATTTCTTCCTTTCCAATTTGGGTGTCTTTGATTTTTTTCTTGCCTAATTTCCGTGGCTAGGACTTCCAATGCTGTGTTGAATAAAAGTGGCAAGAGTCGGCATCCTTGTTTTGTCCCTGGTCTTAAGGGAAAAGCTTTTAGCTTTTTGCTGTTAAGTATGATGTTAGCTATTGGCTTGTCATACGTGGCCTTTATTATGCTGAGGTATCTCCTGTCTATTCCCACTTTGTTGACAGTTTTTATCATAAAAGGATGTTGAATTTTGTCAGCTACTTTTTCTGCATCTAATGAGATTATCATGTGATTTTTATCCTTCATTTTGTTAACGTGGTGTCTCACATTCATTGATTTGTGCATGCTGAACCATCCTTGCATAACTGGAATAAACCCCACTTGATCATGGTGTATGATTCTTTTAATGTATTGTTGAATTTGATTTACTAATATTTTGTTAAGGATTTTCACATTTATGTTCATCAGAGATATTAGTCTGCAATTTTCTATTTTTGTGGTGTCCTTGTCTGGTTTTTGTATCTGGGTAATGATACAATAATATATATAACAGTCTATTTTAAGTTGATAGCAAGTTAAGTTTGAATGCATTCTAACACTCTGCATTTTTACTCCCCTTCAGCAAGTTTTATGTTTTTGATGTCACATTTTACATTTTTAAATTTTGTGTATCCCTTAACTAATCATTGTAATAATAGTTACTTTTACTACTTTTGTCTTTTAACTTTCATATTAGCTTTATAAGTGTTTTATCTACTTCTTTTACCATATATTTAGCTTAACTAGTGAGATTTTTACTTTCACATGTTATCTTTTTACTAATTAGTGCCTTTCTTTTCAGCTTAAGAAGTTCCTTTGACATATCTTGTAGGGCTGGTTTAGTAGTGATGAACATTAGCTTTTGCTTGTCTGGAAAACTCTTTATCTCTCCTTCAATTTTGAATGATAATCTTACTGGTAGAGTATTCTTGGTTGGAATTTTTTTTTTCTTTCAGCATATGCCACTCCCTGTGGCCTGTAAATGTTCTGCTGTAATATCTGTTAATAGTCTTATGGGGGTTCCCTTACACATAACAAGTTGTTTTACTCTTGATAGTTTTAAGATTCCTTTTTATCTTTAACTTTTGACATATTAATTATAATGTGTGGTTCTCTTTGGATTCATCTTCTTTGGAATTCTCTGGGCTTCCTGAATCTGGATGTCTGTTTGCTTTCCTAGCTTGGGGAAGTTTTCTGCCATTATATCTTCATATAAGTTTTCTGCCCCTTTCTCTTTCTCTTCTCCTTCTGGGACCCATAGAATGCAAATGTTATTCTGATTGATGTTGTCCCATAGGTCACTTAAGCTATCTTCACTTTTTAAATTTCTTTTTTCTTTTTTCTGCTCTGTTTGGGTGAGTTCCATTGCCCAGTATTCCAGGTTGCTGATTTGTTCACTGCTTCATCTAAGCTGCTATTGAACCCCTGTAGTGTACTTTTCAATTCAGTTATTGTATTCTTAAGCTATGTGACTTCTGTTTGATACTTTCTTATATTTTTTATCCCTTTGTTGTAGTTCTCTGTGTGTTCATTCTTCTCCCAAGTTTGGTGAGCATTGTTATGACCATTGCTTTAAACTCTTTATCTGGTAAATTACTTATTTTCATTTCATTAAGGTTTTTATTTAGGGGGTTATCTTGTTCTTTTGTTTGAAACATTCCTCTGTTTCATCATTTTGCTTGACTCTCTGTATTTGTTTGTATTTGTTAGGCAAAACAGTTACATCTCCTAGTCTTAAAAGGATGGCCTGTGTGGGCAATGGACCTTATGATTTAAATTTGCCTGAGCTCTTGGTTGCCTCTTCCGTCGCGGAGCACAGGCTCCGGACGCGCAGGCTCAGCGGCCATGGCTCACGGGCCCAGCCGCTCCGCAGCATGTGGGATCCTCCCAGACCGGGGCGCGAACCCGGTTCCCCTGCATCGGCAGGCGGACACGCAACCACTGCGCCACCAGGGAAGCCCTTGGTTGCCTCTTAAACTGTCTCTCTGATTGTTTCAGACCTGTGGGGGCCAGAAATGCATTCCTTCCCTGCCACCAGATCCCACTGATCATGGGTGTTCCCTGTGTGGGCAGTGCATACATGCTGGTTTTGGGAGGCCATGGGGTCCAGGGCTTATGCTGCTGCTGGAATGGTCACAGGGGTGATGCATGGAGTGGGGTGCTTACATGCTACCTCTAGTGGGTCAAGACAGCAGCATGGAGAACGAGGTGTTAGCAGGTTAGGGTGAGAGTGCAGAGGTAGCACTTGCAGTGCTGACACTAGCAAGGTAGAGGGAGAATATAAAAATAATGCCTGCCAGTTTCTCCATCCCTGGAGAAGGTCTCAACAGGCTTTTGCCCCTCTGGCAGATGCTTTAAGATTAGTAAATGGATCTCCTTCATGTATGGCCTTGGTTCTTGTCAAACTGCTACTTTTGCACTGGGTGCTAGGTTAAATGAGTCTGTGTGCAAGCTCTTTAAGATCGGAATCTCCATTCCCTTTTACTCTATGGTTTTCCTGAACATAGCTCTGTTGGTTTTCAAAGTCAGACATTTTTAGGGCTCATCTCTCAGGTGTGGGTCCTGAGGGTTGGGATGCTGCATGTGAGGCACAAATCCCTTACTCCTTAGGGAGAAATTCTGTATTTCTGAGAACCCTCCTGCTTGTGTGTCAGCCCACTGGTGGCCGGGGTGGGGGAGTGTTAGTCAGACTGCATCTGTGTCTTTCCTACCTGTCTTGATATGGCCCTTTATCCTTTGTTGTGGAGTAGCTGTTCAGTCAGTTCTCAGGTTTTTTCAGAGGGAATTCTACATGTAGGCATGTAGGTTGTTATTTCAAATTTCAAGGCAAATTGTACAGCTGTAATGGCTGAAATACAATGGATTTAAAAAAGATATAGACAAATGTATTAATCAAATATACACTAGAAAGAAATCTATATGTGTATGTGAACTGCACATATGACAGATGTAGTTTTACAAAACAGTGGGAAAAGATTACCTATTCAACAACTGGTATTGGAATAATTGGCTCTGTACATGGAAAAAAGTAAACTAGATTTCTACTTAACCCATAAAAAAGTCCAAACTGTAACGATAGCTACATTTAAAATATCTCAAAGAAAATATAGGAAAATATGTTTTTTATTGCAAGCCTGAAAACGACTTCCTAAATGCAGAATATAAAGCATAAACTTTAAAGGAAAAGCCTGATATATTTGAGTTAAACCAAATAGAACTTCTGTATGTGGCATGATTAAAAAGTTGCTTGTGATAACAATAACAAGAAATGACTGTTAATATGGAAAAATATACAGATATCCAAATGTTGCCCTCTTAATATGAGGGAAGACTGATAGTAGTTAACAGAAATGAATACACGCAGTTGACACTTGAACAACACGGTGGGGGATTTAAGGATGCCCACCCTTCATGTAGTTCAAAGTCTTTGTATAATTTATAGCCTGCCCTCTGTATCCATGGTTTGGCATCCATGGATTGGACCAACACAGACCATGTAGTACTATGGTATTTACTACTGAAAAATATCTACATATAATTGGACCCACGCAATTCAAACCCATGCTGTTCAAGGGTCATCTGTAATCCATGGTATGTAGCAGAAATATATTTAGTAAAAACAGGTAAGTTGCAGAATGATGCAAACAGTAGGATAGCATTTATACAATGTACAAACAAAAACAGATAAATATTTTTTACTTTTATATTTCTGTGTGTGAGCATATCAGCTTGGACTGGGAAGTTTGAATCTGCGAAGCAGAAAGCAAATGAAACTGGTGATTGGGGATTAAATGACTTGAACTTTATCTATAATGTTTTATATAAAAAACTTAAAAAAAGACAATATAACAAAATGTGAACAAATATAAATTTGGGATTGTTGGTACAAAAAATTTTTATAGTGTTTTTGTGTTTTGTAATATTTTTCTCAATTTTCTCAAAACAAAATCTCGTGGGATTGCTAGAAATAATTGTTGAATAAAAGAGGTCTTGTGATTCCTGGAGCAGGGAAGCTCTGTGTCCTCTTCTCAAAAGTAAGATATATTCAGCAGGAAGAAGCATGCTCAGAAGAAGCCCTTGTAGGTCAGTTAATAACAAACAGTGCCAAGATTGATGGATTAAAAACAGAAAAATGCACCTATAACACACATAGCATGCTGCTTCTCAGTTATTTGTTAGGTCTTCCAGAATTTGATCAGATGGGAAGAATCTAAATTGACCAAAATTATGTCTCCTTCACCCTATAAGGGTCAAAACAGTACTTAAGTTCTGTTACAGAAAATTATGAAATAACATTTTTGTAGAGGTGAGTTTATATTAATTTTATACCTGTTGCAATTTATACCCTTTTCCTCCTACTTTTATAACAAGTTGGGTTAGCTATAGCTTGGGTATTTTACCTCAGTCCTTGCACAATTATAATATTAATGATCATGGCTAAAATTATATGTGTGTATATACATGTAGGATATCATATGTATATCATACATATAGGACAGTTCACTTCTCAAGCTGAATATGGAATGTATTTAGAAAACATTTTCTCTTTGTTCAATCTAAAATCTGATTCTTCACTGATGTATTTATAGCTACTAAGTACAGCCAACATTTAATTGTGAACTCTAATTTTCATCTTTCAAGGTCATACTTATAATAGAAATACTATTAATAGGTAGCACGGATAGGCTTTTTATCTTCTAAGTATTTTACCAACAATTAGTTTAATGCTCTCAAGAACCATGGGGACCCTTATTTCTGTAGGGTAAAAGGAAAGTTATATTAGGCTCTTTGGGAAGGAAATTAGATCAGAATATGTCTTCACATACATTTGCAATATTCATCAACATAAGTAGGGGAAATAAAAGGGAAAAACACATATAATTCAGCTTCTCTTTATTGTGAAGTTATTGTTTTCTAGAAAAAAATGCCCTATTTTCCATTCCTAAATTAAGGCGCAATAAATTCAACATTAAGTGTGGAATTTAGTTGTTTGTAGTGATTCACTGCAAGAAAGTCATAAGTAGGGTATAAGTCTACTTATAACACAGTAGAAGTCCATAATTTTTTTAATATGTACTTTTTATTTTAAGATTATTCCCTATTTTGTTTCTTAGGCTGATATATACATTTTATTTCAAGATTATTCCATATTTCATTTCTTTTGAAGCACAACTTTCATATTATGAATATTTTTTTTGATAATGGTTGCTTTGAGCACTGAGACCATTGTGGTACCTTTGCTATGATATAATTTTCACATTATTCTGCTGTAGCTTGGAACTTTCTATTTTTATTTTATTTTTTTTGTGGTACGTGGGCCTCTCACTGTTGTGGCCTCTCCTGCTGTGGAGCACAGGCTGCGGATGCGCAGGCACAGCGGCCGTGGCTCATGGTCCTAGCCGCTCCATGGCATGTGGGATCCTCCTGGACCGGGGCACGAACCCGTGTCCCCTGCATCGGCAGGCGGACTCCCAACCACTGTGCCACCAGGGAAGCCAGGAACTTTCTATTTGTAATTAATTAAAGCTAAACATTTAATAATAGAGATGTAGGCCAAAAAAAATGACTCAGAAAGGTTTGTCTCCAAATTAATTGTTGTGCCTACAAAATTTCATAAATTTGGTGTGCTTGGGGAAAATGCTAACTGTGAAGAACTGTCTTTATTATCTTTTTTTTTTTAACTTTTAAGTGATCAGAGTGTCATCATTTTTACCTTCGATTACATACTTCTGTTTTATCAGTGTTAAAAGAGCCAGGTTTCATATAGTAAATGAACAGAAATGATTCATCTGAACATTTTTTTTTCATTTTATTTTAATCTTTTATTTTAATTTAATTTTATTTATTTTTTTACACAGCAGGTTCTTATTGGTCATCAATTTTATACACATCAGTGTATACATGTGAATCTCAATCACCCAATTCATCACACCACTTGCCGCTTTCCTACCGTGGTGTTCATACATTTTTTCTCTACTCTGTGTCTCAATTTCTGCTCTGCAAACCGGTTAATCTGTACCATTTTCTAGGTTCCACATATATACGTTAATATACGATATTTGTTTTTCTCTTTCTGACTTACTTCACTCTTTTTGACGGTCTCTAGATACATCCATGTCTCTACTAATGACCAATTTCATTTCTTTTTA
Organism: Physeter macrocephalus; assembly: GCF_002837175.3. Taxonomy (NCBI): domain Eukaryota; kingdom Metazoa; phylum Chordata; class Mammalia; order Artiodactyla; family Physeteridae; genus Physeter; species Physeter macrocephalus. The sequence goes on from NC_041221.1 coordinate 26,154,233, forward strand.
TGGCCGAGTAATATTCTATTGTATATATGTACCACATCTTCTTTATCCATTCATCTCTCGATGGACATTTAGGTTGCTTCCATGACCTAGCTATTGTAAATAGTGCTGCAATGAATATTGGGGTGCATGTGTCTTTTTGAATTATGGTTTTCTCAGGGTATATGCCCAGTAGTGGGATTGCTGGGTCATATGGTAATTCTATTTTTAGTTCTTTAAGGAACCTCCATACTGTTGTCCATAGTGGCTGTATCAATTTACATTCCCACCAACAGTGCAAAAGGGTTCCCTTTTCTCCACTCCCTCTCCAGCATTTGTAGTTTATAGATTTTCTGATGATGCCCATTCTAACCGGTGTGATGTGATACGTCATTGTAGTTTTGAATTGCATTTCTCTAATAATTAGTGATGTTGAGAATCTTTTCATGTGCTTCTTGGCCATCTCTACGTCTTCTTTGGAGAAATGTCTATTTAAGTCTTCTGCCCATTTATTGATTGGGTTGTTTGTTTTTTTTTTAATATTGAGCTGCATGAGATTTTTATATATTTTGGAGATTAATCCTT
>NC_041221.1:26155826-26156839 GCF_002837175.3 Physeter macrocephalus
TCATATTTTCTATTTCTTCCTGCTTCAGTCTTGGAAGGATATACCTTTCTAAGAATTTGTCCATTTCTTCCTGGTTGTCCATTTTATTGGCATAGAGTTGCTTGTAGTAGTCTCTTAAGATGCTTTGTATTTCTGCCATGTCTGTTGTAACTTCTCGTTTTTCATTTCTAATTTTATTGATTTGAGTCCTCTGCCTCTTTTTCTTCATGAGTCTGGCTGATGGTTTATCAATTTGTTTATCTTCTCAAAGAACCAGCTTTTAGTTTTATTGATCTTTGTAATTGTTTTATTTGTTTCTATTTCATTTATGTCTGCTCTGATCTTTATGATTTCTTTCCTTCTGCTAACTTTGGGTTTTGTTTGTTCTTCTCTCTGTAGTTCCTTTAAGTGTAAGGTTAGATTGTTTATTTGAGATTTTTCTTGTTTCTTGACGTATACTTTTATAGCTATAAACTTCCCTCTTAGAATTGCTTTTGCTGCATCCCAGAGGTTTTGGATTGTCGTGTTTTCATTGTCATTTCTCTCTAGGTAATTTTTGATTTCCTCTTTGATTTCTTCAGTGATCTCTCGGTTATTTAGTATTGTTTAGCCTGCATGTGTTTCTGTTTTTTACATTTTTTCCCTGTAATTCATTTCTAATCTCATAGCATTGTGGTCAGAAAAGATGCTTGATATGATTTCAATTTTCTTAAATTTACTGAGGCTTGATTTGTGACCCAAGATGTGATCTATCCTGCAGAATGTTCTGTGCGCATTTGAGAAGAAAGTGTAATCTGCTGTTTTTGGATCAATGCCCTATAAATATCAATTAAATCTATCTGGTCTATTGTGTCATTAAAGCTTCTGTTTCCTTATTTATTTTCATTTTGGATGATCTGTCCATTGGTGTAAGTGAGGTGTTAAAGTCCCCAACTATTAATTTGTTACTGTTGCTTTCCTCTTTTAGAGCTGTTAGCAGTTGCCTTATGTATTGAGGTGCTCCTATGTTGGGTGCATATATATTTATAACTGTT
>NC_041221.1:26156881-26157112 GCF_002837175.3 Physeter macrocephalus
AATGGCTGTTAGCATTTGCCTTATGTATTGAGGTGCTCCTATGTTGGGTGCATAAATATTTACAATTGTTATATCTTCTTCTTGGATTGATCTCTTGATTGTTTTGTAGTGTCCTTCCTTGTCTCTTTTAGCATTCTTTATTTTAAAGTCTATTTTATTTGTTATGAGTATTGCTACTCCAGCTTTCTTTTGATTTTCATTTGCATGGAATATCTTTTTCCATCCCCTCAC
>NC_041221.1:26157367-26161290 GCF_002837175.3 Physeter macrocephalus
TGTGTCTCAGCGTGTTTCTCCTTGGGTTTATCCTGTATGGGACTCTCTGCACTTCCTGGACTTGGGTGGCTATTTCCTTTCCCATGTTAGGGAAGTTTTCGACTATAATCTCTTCAAATATCTTCTTGGGTCCTCTCTCTCTCTCTCTCTCTCTTCTCCTTTTGGGACCCCTATAATGTGAATGGTGTTGTGTTTAATGTTGTCACAGAGGTCTCTAAGGCTGTCTTCATTTCTTTTCATTCTTTTTTCTTTATTCTGTACTGCAGCAGTGAATTCCACCATTCTGTCTTCCAGGTCACTTATCCGTTCTTCTGCCTCAGTTATTCTGCTATTGATTCCTTCTAGTGCCTCCATTCTTTTTCCTACGTCCTGGATCACCTTCACTATCATTATTCTGAATTATTTTTCTGGAAGGTTGCCTGTCTCCCCTTCATTTAGTTGTTTTTCTGGGGTTTTACTTGTTCCTTCATCTGGTATATAGCCCTCTGACTTTTCATCTTGTCTATCTTTCTGTGAATGTGGTTTTTGTTCCACAGGCTGCAGAATTGTAGTTCTTCTTGCTTCTGCTGTCTGCCCTCTGGTAGATGAGGCTATCTAAGAGGCTTGTGCAAGTTTCCTGATTGGAGGGACCAGTGGTGGGTAGAGCTGGTGTTGCTCTGGTGGGCAGAGCTCAGGGTTTTTGTTCCACAGGCTGCAGAATTGTAGTTCTTCTTGCTTCTGCTGTCTGCCCTCTGGTGGATGAGGCTATCTAAGAGGCTTGTGCAAGTTTCCTGATTGGAGGGACTAGTGGTGGATAGAGCTGGTGTTGCTCTGGTGGGCAGAGCTCAGTTAAACTTTAATCCACTGGTCTGCTGATCAGTGGGGCTGGGTTCCCTCCCTGTTGGTTGTTTAGCCTGAGGTGACCCAACACTGGAGCCTGCCCAGGCTCTTTGGTGGGGCTAATGGCGGACTCGGGAGGGCTCATCACCAAGTTCCCAGAACTTTTGCTGCCAGTGTTCCCTCCCTGTTGGTTGTTTAGCCTGAGGTGACCCAACACTGGAGCCTGCCCAGGCTCTTTGGTGGGGCTAATGGCGGACCCTGGGAGGTCTCACACCAAGTTCCCAGAACTTTTGCTGCCAGTGTCCTTGTCCCCACGGTGAGCCACAGCCACCACAGCCACCCCCCGTCTCTGCAGATGACCCTCCAACTCTAGCAGGTAGGTCTGGTTCAGTCTCCTATGGGGTCATTGCTCCTTCCCATGGGTCCTGATGTGCAAACTACTTTTGTGTGCCCTCCAAGAGTGGAGTCTCTGTTTCCCCCAGTCCTGTCGAAGTCCTGCAGTCAAATCCCACTAACCTTCAAAGTCTGATTCTCTAGGAATTCCTCCTCCTGTTGCTGGACCCCCAGATTCGGAAGCCTGACGTGAGGTTCAGAACCTTCACTCCAGTGAGTGGACTTCTGGGGTATAAATATTCTCCAGTTTGTGACTCACCCACCCAGAAGTTGTAGGATTTGATTTTATTGTGATTGTGTCCTTCCTACGGTCTCATTGTGGCTTCTCCTTTGTCTTTCGATGTGGTGTATCTTTTTTGGTGAGTTCCAGTTTCTTCATGTAGATGATTGTTCAGCAGTTAGTTGTGATTCTGGTGTTCTCGCAAGAGGGAGTGAGAGCACGTCCTTTTACTCCACCATCTTGGTTCAGGGCCCTCATCTGGACATTTTAATTGGACTCACCTCCAAAATTAACTTGGCATATAGATAATATGAGAAACATACCTCTACTTAATCAGTAGAGAGAGTTGTCTACCATCCTAATAGTAAAAGGCCTTCTTCTTTGGGGATTTGGCTACCTAAAGTCATTAAAGATGCCATCATTTCTCAAAAGAGTCAGGTGATTCTGTTCTTGGAAGATTCCTATTTAGTTAATTACATGATAAGGAGCATCTCTTTCTCACTTCCTTCCTTTTCTCCCTCCCTCCCTTCCTTCCTTCCTTCCTCTTCCCTCCGTCCTTTCACCCCTTCCTCTTTCTCTCCTCCACCTTCTTTCTCTTTTATCCTCTGCCCCCTTTTAAAAAACAGCTGTGAGTGTTTGATTGATCAGCCCGCAGTTCCAACAATGCAGTTGTTTTGTAGGTGCTATAATAGGACCCTGCATAGATAACTACAAAAATTACTTTATACAGATTCTGCAGCCTCTTTCTACCTGGGGAAAAGTTCAGTGGGTCTTGCTAAAGCTGTGTCCATGTGAGACAGTAAAGAGGTGTAGCAAATTTAGGCATAATAACTATTATTGAGGAGAGGGTGTGGAGAAAAGGGAACCCTCTTGCACTGTTGGTGGGAATGTAAATTATTATTTTTTGTCAGTTCTTAGACACCCAGAATATGTAGTCCATAAAAGGCCTTTGTGGAAAGTTAAACCAAATCCACTTGGATTTGAAAGAACAAACCCGTATCATTAAAAGGGAGAATTTGATAACATGGAGAGACATTCAAGAAGAAGGGTCAGTATACTTTGGTGCTACTCCTGACTTTGAAACTACAGAAATTTAATTAGCTGCCTTCACACATATTTTTCATATGTTAAACTTCCATGAAAAAATGAATTAATCATATATACAATGGGATATTACTCAGTCATAAAAAGAAACGAAATTGAGTTATTTGTAGTGAGGTGGATGACCTAGAGTCTGTCATACAGAGTGAAGTAAGTCAGAAAGAGAAAAACAAATACCGTATGCTAACACATATATATGAATTCTAAGAAAAACAAAAAGAACAAACCAAAAAAAGGTCATGAAGAACATAGGGGTAAGACAGGAATTAAGACACAGACCTACTAGAGCATGGACTTGAGGATATGGGGAAGGGTAAGGGTAAGCTGGGACAAAGTGAGAGAGAGGTATGGACATACATACACTACCAAACGTAAAATAGATAGCTAGTGGGAAGTTCCCGCATAGCACAGGGAGATCAGCTAACACACCATTGTAAAGCAATTATACTCCAATAAAGATATTAAAAAAAGAAATTAGAAACTAAAAACAAAACAAAACTATTATTGAAATGAAAAGTTATTTTTCTCTTGGAATAATCATTTCGAATTATCATACATTTAATTTGATACATAATTTACCAACTGTTCAAATACTCACTTCACTTTAATGTATACAAGTCTATGAAATAAACATCTTTTATCGCTCACCCAATCCACAAAATTAAATCTTTATTTTTTATTTGTTTAAACCAGTTTATTTTTATTTTTATTTTTATCATCTATAGAGATGGGCTTTTGTTTGTTGGAAGATTTTTAATCACATTTTCAATTTCAGTGCTGGTGATTGGTCTATTCATATTTTCTATTTTTCCTGGTTCAGTCTTGGAAGGTTATACCTTTCTAAGAATATGTCCATTTCTTCCAGGTTGTCCAGTTTATTGGCATAGAGTTGCTTGTAAATAGTCTCTTAGGATGCTTTATATTTCTGTGGTGTCTGTTGTAACTTCTTCATTTCTAATTTTATTGATTTGAGTCCTCTCCCTGTTTTTCTTGATGAGTCTGGCTAATGGTTTATCAATTTTGTTTATCTTCTCAAAGAACCAGCTTATCTTTCTCCTTCTACTAAATGTGGCGGTTTCTTGTTCTTCTTTCTCTAATTGCTATAGGTGCAAGGTTAGGTTGTTTATTCGAGATGTTTCCTTTTTCTTAGGTAGAATTGTATTGCTATAAACTTCCCTGTTAGAACTGCTTTTACTGCATCCCATAGGTTTTGGGTCATCGTGTCTCCATTGTCATTTGTTTCTAAGTATTTTTTGATTTCCTCTGATTTCTTCAGTGATCACTTCATTATTAAGCAGTGTATTGTTTAGCCTCCTTGTGATTGTATTTTTTACAGACCTTTTCCTGTAATTGATATCTAGTCTCATAGTCTTGTGGTCGGAAAAGATAC
>NC_041221.1:26162766-26174655 GCF_002837175.3 Physeter macrocephalus
CTGGTTGAGGGGACTAGTGCCTGTGTTCTGGTGGATGAGGCTGGATCTTGTGTTTCTGTTGGGCAGGTCCACGTCTGGTGGTGTGTTTTGGGGTGTCTGTAGCCTTATTATGATTTTAGGCAGCCTCTCTGCTAATGGATGGAGCTGTGGTCCTGTCTTGCTAATTGTTCGGCATAGGGTGTCCAGCACTGTAGCTTGCTGGTCGTTGAGTGAAGCTGGGTCTTGGTGTTGAGATGGAGATCTCTGGGAGATTTTCACTGTTTCATATTACAAGGAGCTGGGAGGTCTCTTGTGGACCAGTGTCCTGAAGTTGGTTCTCCCTCCTCAGAGACACAGCCCTGACGCCTGGCTGGAGCACCAAGAACCTTTAATCCACATGGCTCAGAATAAAAGGGAGAAAAAATAGAAAGGAAAGAAAGAAAGGAAGGAAGGAAGAGGGAAACAAGGAAGGAAGAAAGGAAGGAAGGAAGGAAGAAAGGAAGGAAGGAAGGAAGGTTGAAAAGTGACCTGTGCTCTCACACAGACTTCTTGGTGGCGGCAGCAGCAGGTTTAGCGGCTCATGCCCGTCTCTGGGGTCCGCGCTGATAGCCGCGGCTCGCGCCCGTCTCTGGAGCTCCTTTAGGCGGTGCTCTGAATCCCGTCTCCTCGCGCCCCAGGAAACAAAGCAGGAAGAAAAGGTCTCTTGTCTCTTCGGCAGCTCCAGACTTCTCCCGGACTCCCTCCCGGCCAGCCGTGGCGCACTAGCTCCTTCAGGCTGTGTTCGCGCCGCCAACCCCAGTCCTCTCCCTGGGATCCGACCTCCGAAGCCCGAGCCTCAGCTCCCAGCCCCCGCCCGCCCCGGCGGGGGAGCAGACAAACCTCTCGGCCTGGTGAGTGCCGGTCGGCACCGATCCTCTGTGCGGGCATCTCTGCGCTTTGCCCTCCGCACCCTGTTACTGCGCTCTCCTCCGCGGCTCCGAAGCTCCCCCCTCCGCCACCCGCAGTCTCCGCGCACGAAGGGGCTTCTAGTGTGTGGAAACCTTTCCTCTTTCCCACCTCCCCACTGGTGCAGGCCCCGTCCCTGTCTTTTGTCTCTGTTTTTTCCTTTTTCTTTTGCCCTACCCAGGTACGTGGGGAGTTTCTTGCCTCTTGGGAGGTCTGAGGTCTTCTGCCAGCGTCCAGTGGGTGTTCTGTAGGAGCAGTTCCTCGTGTAGCTGTATTTCTGATGTCTCTGTCCAATTAAATCTTATAATTAGTTCTGCGCTCTCCTCCGCGGCTCCGAAGCTCCCCCCTCCGCCACCCGCAGTCTCCGCGCACGAAGGGGCTTCTAGTGTGTGGAAACCTTTCCTCTTTCCCACCTCCCCACTGGTGCAGGGCCCGTCCCTATTCTTTTGTCTCTGTTTTTCCTTTTTCTTTTGCCCTACCCAGGTACGTGGGGAGTTTCTTGCCTCTTGGGAGGTCTGAGGTCTTCTGCCAGCGTCCAGTGGGTGTTCTGTAGGAGCAGTTCCTCGTGTAGATGTATTTCTGATGTCTCTGTCCAATTAAATCTTATAATTAGTTGGCGCTTAATTTAAAAAAAAAAGAATAATCATGGTCTTCTGCCATCGATCTAGTTATCCAAAAGTCTAGTTTACCTCTCAGTCCTTGTTATTGTTTGACTACTTTGGCCCAGCATTTAGGGTTTTTTGTTTCAGTCAGGGGATGGTTACATGCCAATAATGAACTCACTAATGAATAGCTTTAAAGATCAATGTTAGCATTCTTTTAATGTAATTTAAGAGTTCCTCCCAAGGGCTTGTCTAGGAAAAGATTCACAGATAATCTACTCTTTCCTGGACAAAATTTGTTTCTGGTGATGGTACAGGTTCAATAAATTATTGACACAAAGCTAAGGAAGCCTTTTCAATCATTACCGATGCTAGTGAGGACACATGGGGATGAAGAAGGGTCAACTGCCTGCTAGTTCAGAGATTTTAGGGAATTCTAACTGCATTTTTCAACCTGCACTTTAGGAATAATTCCAAAGGAATAAATACATTTCCATGTATTTCCAACATAATAACCCTAAAGATACCCACATCCTAATTGCTAAGAACTGTAAATGTTACCTTATATAACAAAAAGGACTTTGTAAATGTGATTAAGTGTTTGAGATAGGGTGATTCTCCTGGATTTATCTGAGTGGACAAACGCAATCCCGAGTGTCCTTAAAAGAGAATCACAGGGAGACTTAACTACAGTGGCGGAGAAGGCAATGTGGTACGGAAATAAATTATAGTGATGTAACCAGAAACCAGGGAATGCGGTAGCCTCTAGAAATAGAAGGAGCAAGGAGCAGATTCTCCTCTTGAGCCCCTAGCTAGAACCAGCCTTCTTGAGATGCCGCCTTTATCCCAGTGAAACTGATTTCAGACTTCCAGCCCTGAGAAAATTTGTGTTATTTTAATCCACAAAGTTTGTGGTTCTTTACAGCATCTATAGGAAGCTAGTACAATATCCTCTGAAACTCCTTGCCATTAAAAGTTTATACAAGTCACTCTAAGTCAGTGCATAATTCATCAAAAAGCTATGAAACACTTATTTCTATTCATATGTCTATAGTTTAGTTATATTGACAAGTTTTTTAGTGTACTTAGCTATTTTTTAACTAGCATTTCTTTTCTTTGTCATTTTCACAGAGGAATCACCAACATCTTTCTATTTACTTGCAATGGGAACAGCTCACCTGGTTTTTAAGTATCACTCATTTACTAAGTGACACTGTATAGTTAAAATTCTTTTAGTCATGTATTTAAGTAAGGCATTTGGCTCCATAACAATGAAATCTCTTCTGCTTTGCAGGTAGAATATTTACAAATTCAGAGAAGAGATGTCTCTGTTTTAAAATCTGCTTGACATTTCACTATCCATATTTGATTGGGTAAGTTGAAAAAAAGAAACAAGCCTTATAAACCCCAAATTACCATCTTGGTAGCAGATTGCACAGGAAATCTCTGATCACACTTTTAGAAAACTATTGTTTTAACAATTGACTCCCCAGATTCACAGGCTAAAATGTATGTACATCAAAAACATTCATAAAACAACTTAACAATTATGCAGAGCATAACAACGTGTATGAATCAGTCCAAATGTGTGCCTAATCTGGTTTTGTAAACATTACCAACCAGTCATGGAGAAGAGGGTCAGAAAGCCTAGATTCAAGCCAGTTGAACCAAGAAACCACAGTTTCTGAGCCTTGGTTTTTTCCCATTAAGTGGGAAGATTGAGCTGTACATCCTCTTGGCTGTAAGGATTCTGGGGATTTATGGTCAAATTAATTTAAAAAACCCCCTCTCTTTGTGACCGTTAGCTTCAGACTCTGGTGCCGGTCATGAAAGGCTGGTTTAAATCAGCAAGGAACTACTCATCTCGTCCCACAACCAAAAAATACAGCTGGCCTGTTATTCTCAGAAACATGGTTAATAGGGTCTTTCTTTTAAATTATACATTCAGCTGGTTATTCTAAAAGAGATGGTTACTATATATATTTCAAAATTACACAGGAAATAGAAGCAAATCCTTTTAAATGAGCAGGTCTATATATAAATGACTTGCAATTATGATTGTTAAAAAAAGTGCACACACTTCTTAATGACCTATGAGTGTCCTCAGGGGGTTATGGAGACCCTTGTGATTTACCCCCATACCATCCAGAAATGAAAGATCAGTAGTAGTAAGTTACCTGGCACTTGTCATGTAATCCGTAGTGCTTTCAGCCTAGGTAAAATCCAAGCAAATGTCCAGTGTGTACCTGTGTGTACACGCATGTATATGTGTGTTTGTGCACCTTTGCGGGTGAGTACATGCAGAGTGCGGGAAGTAGAAATGGGTATGGGAAACAAGTCTCGCATCCACAAATCTATGCCAGGAACTCTGACCTCTATTTTCTCTTAGAATTATGCACTGGCTTTTATTTCTTGTTACATGAGCATTTCAAATGAAGCATAATTTTTTCTTGGGATTTTATACCCCTAATGTAAGTCAACATTTCCGCAGAATTTTAAGAGGTGGTTTGGGCAGAGGGCCAGAGCGTCTACAAGAAAAGAGAATAGAGCCTTTGCAGGATTTCAGTGATTAAGTAGACCCCAAAAGATAAGCTGCTGACAACTTTCCTACAAAATGTCACATAAAAACACTAGATGGGGGCAATTTAAGGTGGGTCCTTCACCAGGGCAGCTAGTAGTCTTGCCCCTGCATGTTCCTTGTCCTTGGTGGACTGAGGTCCTCTGGAACTATATGTAAGGGCACAAGGTTTGTCTTAGGCAGCTGTGTATTCCTTAGCTGTGCCCAAGGGCTAAATGCAAAATCAAAGGCTGTTGAATGGCGATGATTTACTGCATCCCTCTCTCCCCTTTCAGTAAAAGGCTTTTTAGGTTGCAACAACTCAAAAGGGAAAAAATCGGGGACCCACAATTTTATGATACAGTTTTAAGCATCCTGATGTTAATAATGGCTCAGTTGCTACGTGGTCTGTGGCCTGAGAGAAGAAATGTTCAGTTCTGAGGGGAAGGAAATGGAGAGGAGGGTACAGGAGGGTTCATTGCATCCTATTCAAGAGTCTATATAGCTCACCTCTTCCAGTGCCTGTTATCCGAGTGTGTGACCCATTTAGTGGGACAACGTGGGCATGGTGTGAGTGGAGAAGACTAGAACATGGCAGCTCTCAGCCACACGGAACCCCATGATAGGAATGTAAGTAGCATATTGAATAATTGTGATCAGAGATACAATCCGAGTGCACCTTTATTGATTTTTTTTTATTCAGTGGTGAAAACTTCCCCCATCAGAGGATGAAAACTAATGTCGAGCCCGTCACCTGTCTGCTTCCTCTTTGGTAAGAAAAAGTCCAACTGTCACTTTACATCACAAATACAGTCACGTGTCACAAGTAGAATGTTCATTCTAAGACGTTAACAGCCATGAACTTGATTCCACGTGTGGCTATACCTTTGCCAGCTCTAGCCACCCGAGCGTGGGCTCCAGTACTGGGGAGGGCGTTGTTGGTCTCTTCTCTGTTTTTTCCGTCTGCCAGGGTCCTCTACCCTCCCTCCCACAAGCCTGCGGGCGTGTTTCTGACTTTTCAGGAACCAGGCAGGGATGAGAAGAGTGTCAGATCCCTCTTGAATAGGCAGATTTAGGAACTGACTTTCTTCTGGCACCTTAGTGAACGCTGTGATATTTACATCCGTCTGCAACTCTCTGCTGCCTCTCCCTTTGCCTGTAGAGATGCTCCTCTATTCTGGGTGCTGGCTTGTCAGTCGTTGCAAGTCTCCAGGAGTCCATCTTTCACCTCCAGCTCCTTGTATCCTATTGAGCAGAATCCAAGCCAGCCCTCTCTTCCATAGCCTCACATCTGTATCGAGGACCATTTTCGATTTCTCCTGCTGTTTCCCATAGCAGTCTACAGGTCCCCTGTGCTTCCCAAGTGCAAGAAATACAAGTCAAAGCATCACTCTGAGTAATCCCAAAGAGACTAACCCCTTCTGGAAACAGGCAAGGACGTAAAGCCAAAGCTCTGTGCCAGTAACCCTGACTTCAAGTTGTAGTGACTTTACAGGTTGGGAACCCTTTTGGTAGGATTTGAAAAGTTAAAAAAACTAGATTCCCTCTCCTTGACATGTTGAGATTTGCAAAATCTCTGCTACTGAAATAATTACCGTGGTTTCATGCATATATTCTTAAGGTTAATATTAAGTTCAGTTTAAATCGATAACATGGTGTTGACTTACCGATATATTCAAAGTGCCATGTGAAGAACTCCAGGGCATGCAAACCTCAGTGAAGCAGTGGCTGAGTTTTAAGAAGCATATAATTCAAGAGACAAAATAAGCCCACTGCACAGGGAGAAAGAGACCTTCCGCTGAGAATCTAACTGGTGTCAAAGACTTTGGGTGCATCCGTTTCAGATGGGGCATTATATATTATCTGCATTTTACAGATGAGGAAAATATAAACAGAGAGGTTTAATAATTGCCCAGATTACAGGGAGAGCAAGAGGCAGAGTTAGATTTTTGAATCTTAATTAGCCGGCTGCAATCCCCCTTTCCTTTTGCTGGAAGAGGTCATTGAGAGGATGTGACCACCAGTTGGCTCACAAGCTGGACCCAGGCAATTCTGCAGGCTCCTCACCCCCTCCCCTGTGCTTTATAATGTCTGTGTTGTCCATTGTTCTTATAGTGGGAACTGTTCCAAGGATGTAACCCCGAGAGAGTAAGGTGTTGTTGAGACCATCTGGATGGCATAGAGGACTTAACCCAGTTAAGGCCTCAAGATAAAATCTTAAGAGTCTGGTGGTTGGTTGTAGAGATCTACTCATCTTGCAGTGCCCAAGACAAGCCTGGTATGTAAGTTCCCTCGCTTGTTAACAACTGTTACCTACCAATCTGGAGTGACCTGCCCTCACTCTCTCCTTGCCCTCTGTGCGGAGGCTGGTTTCAGGTTTCACCAGGGAAACTCCTGAGGTTTTAACCGACACCTTTCTGCTACGCGTTCTACTTGCCTTAAATGTGGGACGTGCAAGCTATAGTCAGGGACGAGTCTTAAGAAAGAGACAGTATTATGGGCATAATAGTGTGAGAATGGCGCTCACTTCAGTTGGAAGGATGAAGGCAGGGCAGGGCAGGGCAGTCTTTGTGTAGAAGACGGTGTTTGAATGACGTAAATGCACCATCCTGGTTCTGGGACAGGGAAGTCGGCTGGGGAAGGGAGAAGGAGAAGAATTCTCAGCTTTATAAACAGAGGAACAATTATGGGCTCACATGTAGGGAACTGGGAAAGCTGAGAGGCATTCTGGAGCAAGGAAATCCTCTAATTTTAGTACCATTTGTCGTGAGGACTCCCCCCCACACCCCAGGTTTATTGAAGTATGACTGAGAAACAAAAATTGTGTATATTTAGGTTGTACACTGTGATGTTTTGACATATGTGTATGTTATGTGATGATGACCACTCTCAAGCTAATTAACACATCCATCACCTCGCGTAGCCACCCTTTGTGTGTGTGTGTGTGTGTGTGTGTGTGTGTGTGTGTGAGACGAGGACACTCGAGATCTATTCGTTTCGCAAATTGCAAGTATACAATAGAGTAGCATTAACTATAGTCACCTGCCGTCCATTAGGTCTCCAGAACTTATTCATCTTATAGCTGAAAGTCTGTATACCTTCACCAGCATCTACTCATTTGTCCCACTTCCAAGCCCCTGGTAATCAATATTCTATTATTCTCATACTATGAATTTGACTTTTGTTTTAAGACTCTACATATAAGTGAGATCATGCAGTTTTTGTCTTTCTGTGTCTGGCTTATTTCACTTAACATAATGTCCTTCAGGTTTATGCATGTCATTGTAAAGGGCATGATTTCCTTCTTTTTATGGCGTCATGATATTTCATTATATCAATTTTTTTAATCCATTCTTTTTTTTGTTTTTTTTTGCGGGCCTCTCCCTGTTGTGGCCTCTCCCGTTGCGGAGCACAGGCTCCGGACGCGCAGGCTCAGCGGCCACGGCTCACGGGCCCAGCCGCTCCGCGGCACGTGGGATCTTCCCGGACCGGGGCGCGAACCCACGTCCCCTGCATCCGCAGGCGGACTCTCAACCACTGCGCCACCATGGAAGCCCCCATTCATTTTTTTGATGAACACTTATCTTGGCTACTGTGACTAATGTTGCAGTGCACATGGGAGTGTAGGTATCTCTTTGAGATAGGTTTTATTTTCTTTGGATATATACCTAGAAGTGGGATTGCTGAATCACATGGTAGTTATATTTTAATTTTTTGAGAAACTTCCATTCTGCTTCCCATAGTGGCTGCATCAGTTTACATTCCCACCAACAGTGCACAAGGATCACGTTTTCTCCACACCCTCCTCAACACTTGTTATCTTTTGACTTTTTGAGGTGTGAGGCGATATTTCTTTGTTTAGAGTTGAATTTCCCTAATGATTACTGATTTTGAGCATCTTTTCATGTACCTGTTGACCATTTGTATGTCTTTTTCTCGGGAAAATGTTTATTCATATACTTTTGTTCATTTTAAAATCAGGTTGTTTTTTGCTGTTGAGTTGTATGAGTTCCTTATATGTTAGATATTAACCCCTAATCGGGATATATCGCTTGCTAATATTTTCTCCAATTTTGTAGATTGCTTTTCACTTCATTGATTATTTCCTTTGTTGTGCAGAAACCTTTGAGTTTAATGTAGTCTTCCTTGTCTGTTTTTGCTTTCCTTGCCAGTGCTTTTTCCAAGTCCAATGTCAAGGAATTTTTCCCCTATGGTTTCTTTTAGAAGTTTTATGCTTTCAGGTCTTAAGTTGAAGTCTAATCCATTCTGAGTTGATTATCATGTATGGTGTAAGCTAGGGATCCACCTTCATTCTTTTGCATGTGGCTGTCCAGTTTTCCCAACACCTTTTATTGTAAAGGCTATCCTTTCCCCATAGCGTATTTTTGGCACTCACTGTCCAAAATTAATTGACTATAGATGTGTGGGTTAACATTTTAAGTAGGGGGATATAACAATCAAATCTATGCTTCAGGAAGGTTAATGTGGCTTCAGTGGGAAGGATGAGCATAACACACACACACACACACACACACACACACGTACACAATTAGGCGATTAAGCTTTTTAAAGGAGAGGAACAATATATTATATGATTATTTTACCAGAACATTGTTTGGCTATAAGCACAGAGTAGGTGTCAACAATATTTGTTAAAGTACTAAATAATTGGATAAGGACAGGAGGCCTTGAAACAAGTCAGGTGAAAACTATCACAATAGTGCAGGAGAGACCTAGTAAAACCTGGAAATAGGGTAGAGAGAGATTTTAAATGAACATCCTTCCTGAGTTAGCAACTAAGTATACACCAGAAGAAAGGACCAGTGCCTTGTGGCTCAGAATTCTCTAACTTTGGATGTTTATAACACGATGAGAAATGACAAAGTCAGAAGGAAGGTTCTATTTGGATTGGAAGGGGTATAAGTTTCAGGACTGTTTACACATCCATGATATTAGTTTCTGGGATTAGTTTGAGATCATGCTAATAAGAAGGTGGTTTTGGCAGAGTCAGACGGCAGACAGGTAAGATGGGATGATGAGGAAAAAGAAGACCGTGTTCAAAGAGTGTTGTGTCTCCCGAGGAGCTGTGGTTTGGGTCAGGGTGAAGGGGTCTCAAAGAAAAGCCTTCTTTACACAGTTCATTGTCTTTGCCAGGATCAGCGCTAAGAATAGCAATGAAAAGTGAGGCTAGATGTACTACCGGCTCTTGTTAGGAAAAATCAATCATTTTTCTGAATCGAGAAGGGACCAAGCATCGGCATTTAAAATCGTCTTTAAACAAGAATGAGCTGTGATAGATGGAGGGAGACTTGACTAGCAGAAAAATAAAGTGAATGGAACTAATACTAGGTAGCAGGCATAAATGTGAAATGATTAATTCTGAATACATTGTAGATGCACAGGCATCATGATCTCCCATGTTCTGATCATGATGAAGGACGGGAGGAGGGCAGTCAAGGCTGACAGTGTTATAATCCTGAAAGACAGGGAGGCCGATGACCCTGTTCTTAGTGAATAAGAAGGGATGTCTTTTATAAATGGGGTAAAATTAAGTGAAATTTTAAAATTCGCTGTGCCGCGTGTGGGATCTATCTTCCCTGACCAGGGATCCAACACTCGCCCCCTGCAGTGGAAGGGCAGAGTCTTAACCACTGAACCACCAGGGAAGTCCCTTAAAATTCTTAAAACATGGAGAGTACTTTACTTTTGTTTTAGATCATTCCAATATGGTAGACAATGTTGTACACCAGAAGCTCAAGGAAGAGCCTACCTTATTTTACGACCACAAGTAGTCATGGGCACAAGTTCTAAAGGCAGACTGCCTGGACTTTATTCTAACTCACTATACAAACCAGGGTCAATCACCCAAACTCTCTGCTCCTTACGTTTTTAATCTGTAAAATGGGGCTATAATAGTACCTACCTTAACCATGTGCTAACCAAGTTTTCTCTTATATGTAAAGCCCTTAGAACAGCGCCTGTGTAGTTTTTGTTAATTAAACAAAAATAAAACGCATCCTAGGAAAAAGTGTGATTCCAAATTCAAAGGATAATTTTCAGTGTAAAGAGGAATCAACAAGGACTCTCTTTCTCACCTAGAAATAACTTCCATCCCGAGAACACCCCAAATATATTAACTTTTCTTAGACTCTCAATCTTCTTGAGAGTTACTGAAGCCCAGAGAAATTAGGATTGAAACTCAGGGTCAGGATGGATCCCCTAGTTTCATTCTGATTTCCCCAAGATCCTTAAAATGGAACCTGAAGCCCCACTCCTGCCCCAAATAAAAGAAAGGATAGATAAGAGAATTACAAAAGAAATGACAAACAGAAAATGAAATAATACTTGGGTATATATTACCATGATTCCTCTATTCCAAAATTCTGTGTCTCAATTATAAGCAAAGAAGGTTTTATTTTAAATTGGATCCTGAGGGTTAAGTAAAATCAATAAGGAACTTCAGAGCACGGAGAGCTTAAATTACCAATATTCTCTGTGACAATGAAATTTATCACTATATCTACCCTGGAGCAGAATTTGTTTGCTTAGGAATTATCAAACAACCCCCATAAATTATGAAGATCCATTTCACAGAGACTTATACTGATCTCATTTTCAAAAATTCAAAGATTCTTGGAGGCAAAATATGAGGTAAAACGTTTTCAAAATACAGACATGACCTATGGTGATTTTGGAAGGTATATAATTTTACAAGTGCTAAGGGCATATACGTCTATAAAGAAAGCCTTAAGATAACATTATCATTAAAAAATATAACACACTTAGTCATTTGGGTTTTCCCTTAGAGTTTGCTATTCAGCACAGTTATATGTCAAGTGTCCTTGATGTAACCTCAATACCCACCGCTCAGCACTTCTGCATACATACAATTTGATCTTCTTATTTGTGAGTGTGACCCAGAGCAAGTTTTATGATTCCAGGCTTATTACAGGGCAAAATGATTTACAGTTTTTCAGAGTCTTTTATTTCCTAAGTGTAATTCCTCCACCAGTCACACCTCCAAAGTCACATTTACAGGGGGAAAAAATAAAGACAGGGAAAAATTAAAGACAGGGAAAACAATGAAGGATTGAGCCAGACAAATTGGATGGTACTAAAGAAATAATCATGACACAAAAACACTATTTTTATTTTAAGAGCTCCCATGGAAGGCCAGTGAAGGCTCCTGGCTAATTGAAGATTGTCTATCTTGGCTGTGATGTGGTTGATTTTCTCTGGCTTTCAGTAGATTATGTCCGATTTCAGAACTTGTTAATACTGATAAGCTAATAATTGTGATATACTTTACAGTTCTCACTTTTGAAAATGCCTTTTATTTTCTCTACGTAAATCTTATATATGCCGATGCATTCAACAGACTGAATGCTTTGTCTTGATCATAAGAATGTGAAGCAGGTGGTCAGAAAACTTGGGTTGAAGTGTTGGCTGGGCCACTTCCCAACTTGGAGACCTTAGACAGGGAAACGTATGTTTCCCTGTGTATCAAATGGTAGCAAAAGTATCTCCTCTTAGATTTTCTTAGGAATTAAATGAAACCAAAAACAGTACATGAAACCTGTAGGCAGTGCAGAGAGGCAGTTGGTGTCAGCTGAGAAAACTGACCTTGCTAAGACTAAGTGACTTTTGCAAAGTTGCACCATGTATGAAGCAGAGTAGATAACCAGGTTCATTGCACCCGTGGCCACACTTTTCTAAATGCATTAAGACATTACAAAACTTGACTTTTTTTTTTTTTTTTTGCGGTACGCGGGCCTCCCTCTGTTGTGGCCTCTCCCGTTGCGGAGC
>NC_041221.1:26174738-26183103 GCF_002837175.3 Physeter macrocephalus
ATCGGCAGGCGGACGCGCAACCACTGCGCCACCAGGGAAGCCCCGCAAAACTTGACTTTTTATTCTGACTTTAGGAAAGTCACAACTTCTTGCCTTTGATTTTCTAAACTGTGTTATAATGTTACATTGCAGATTTGGAAAGCAGATTTGACTAAAGCTGAGATAACTACCGTTGATGGTTATCTTTGCAGAGCTGGTGGAAGTGAATAGAAACAAGTGAGGCTACGGTAACAATAACTCCTTATTAGTGCATAGCTTCTGAATGCTTAGTGGGAAATATAAGCCTTCATGGCATTGCATACATCGGTGTTACAGTATGTCTATTTCTTGAAACAGTATATATTTCATTTTTGAAAACACCACTGTTCAAAATGAGTTGATATAGCAAAGGATGGCAATAGTTATGATCTAATAAAAATAGTTTTCACTAATGTTTAGTGAATACTTTTATTAACTATTGATCTTATTTATTGTTAAAATAAAAAAGATTCAGAAAAGTATAATGAAAGAAATAAAATTCACTGATATTTTCACAATCCAGAAATTATTATTTAGAATTCTTTGGTATGTTTTGCACTGCATATATAAAACTCCCTTTGCCTTTATTCCCTAGTGGTAATTACTACCATAAAATGGTGCTAATTGTTCTTAGGTATCATTTTGTAATTTGTATGTCTATTAACACTTTATAGTATTGTTTCTTGATTTGAAAACTTACATATGCAGGAAGCTAAGGTACCTACCCTTTTGCAGCTTTTAAACATAACGTCACATTTTAGTTATTTATCCGTGCTAGTACATATAGGTCAAATTTATTTCTCTTTGCTACTATATAATATTCCATTGTTTCAAAAAAATTGTAGTTACTGTAATTCCTGAGAAGGAATTATGCTGCATGTTCCCTGCTTTGCTATAACGGGCTGCAGTGAAGATGCTTGGATGTGTCTTCTCAGGCAAATGTCTGTTTTTCTAGGACACACCCTGGATTGCTTAGTCTCAAGGTACGTATTCATTTGCATCTTCAGCTTTACTAAGGGTTGTCAGATTGCTCCTCTAGGAGGTTTATCAATTAATATTTTCACTCTCTGTGTATTAGTGTTTCATTTTCCTCGCCCTCACCTAGTGATTAGGTGTTGGATGTTGGTAGTGATGGGATAACTCATTTTCCTGTTAATTTGCATATCTCTTATTATAAGTGAAGGTCAAGAACTGTTCATGTTGGTGACAAGTTTTCAGTGCTTTTCATTTCGGGAATGGCATCACTGTCCATCTGCTTGCACTAGCTAGAAGTCTAGAAGTCTTTCTTTTTTTTTTTTTTTTTTTTTTTTTTCGGTACGTGGGCCTCTCACTGTTGGGGCCTCTCCCGTTGTGGAGCACAGGCTCCGGACGCGCAGGCCCAGCGGCCATGGCTCACGGGCCCAGCCACTCCACGGCACGTGGGATCCTCCCCGACCGGGGCACGAACCCGCGTCCCCTGCATCGGCAGGCGGACTCTCAAACACTGCGCCACCAGGGAAGCCCTAGAAGTCTTTCTCGGCTCTTCTATCTCCCTCATCGATCATTAATCTCTTTGGATTCGTCCTCCCAGTGTGTTTCACTTCTTTTCACTTATTGTCACCTCCACCAGCATCCTGGTCCAACCCATCACCCTTGGTCTACATACAACTATAGCAGACTCTTAAATGTTCTCTTATCACCCAGTTTTGCCTTCTTAGATTGCATTATTCATCTACACTTCAACTACGGTAATCACTTTTAGAGGGAATTATAAACCTTCATTCATTTTTTAGTTGAGTAGTTAAAATGAGCAGATAATGTAATTCTGTCTCTCACACAGGCACACACAGATATTTGCCAGCAGACTTAAAGAAATAGTTTGTTTTTCTAAGGCTCTTGTTCAAAATCTAGCCATATTTCTACACATCAATAAATTATTAACATAAGGCTTGGTTCTTTTGATGTAATATTTCTTTATCTAAAATGAGATTCTTTTCTATAAAATTAAACACAATCACTTGAAGTCTGAAGATCTTAACTCTAGTCCTTACTTATTATCTACCAGGCATTTAATTTCCAATAAGTTAAAGTCTAAGATGATCTAACTACGAATCTAAACATCAAATACATCCTTACAATTGAATGTTATAAAATGATATTATAATAATCCTCCATTAAAAAATTCTATTTGTCTTAGTATTTTTTCTCAGATCATCATTATCTAAAATGACAATGTTTTCACATGATAGTGATAAGTAAAATCTTTGGTCATATGGTATTTTCCTACTTATGAATCTCTAATCATAAGCTCATTAAGTGCATTCTCATAGAAATACAAGGCTAGGTAGTACATTTCAATTAATTCTGGTCAGAGTTATTTGGACAGTTGCTTTTTACAAGTGTTATATGTTAGACAATTTAATTCTTTTTGTATATTTAGAGAGTTTTTAAAACCTTTTCTGAAAGGCAAGAGTGCCATTTTGTGTGTCCAAGCTAATATATTGCAAGATAATCTTTTGTGCAGACAGTAACACAACACTATATAACTTTAGTATATATCATGTACAACAAGTTATTGTTGAGCTATTTAAGGATATTGCCTTAGCTGTTGAATAGTTTTATCTATACCAGTGCATTATTTCAGAGATGCTGTCAATTGGGAATGCCAAAGCCACTAGTTTGAAATCTAAGTGAAATATTTTGGTTTAGGCTTAGGAATGATCTATATAAAGGGGCTTTGAATTCTTCATGTGGATACTGTCCTTAGAAAAAACTTAAGTTACTGGATTTCATACCTCTACTATATATTTTAAAGTGAGAAGGTGTTACAGTCTCTGATATTTTCAAGTGCATTAATTGGATAAAGAGAATAATTTTTTATCATACTTATCACCGTGGTAGCAGCCCAAATATACACCAAATTATTTCATGTTCTTTGATTAGTACTTTAAAGTACACAAATAACTCTGTTAGTCCCAGCACTATGGACAGGTGACAAGCCATCAGTTTTCTGCTATCCTTTGCTAAGCGTTGTGTTTTTAAAGGTTTCCAAGGTCCAAGAAAACTACCTTAAACCTTGGAGGAACTAATTGGACTACTACATGTTCAGCCATTTACTATTCCTGATGTGGGAAAAATACACTGCATATCATCTTTGACCATTTAGTACAAAGTCTTTATGAGCTTGCTTGCAAGTGGTTCATGCATCACACTATAAATTGCCTGATATAATTTATCTACAACTAAGAGCCAAGGATTGTGATGTGTGTGTTGATTCCATCATACAAAGAAAATTTCTTTAACAAGTAACAATCTGTTGATTCAGCCAAGAAATTACATTTTCCAATATGATTCTGGAAAACTGACTTTTAAAGAAGGAATATTCTAAATATTAGGTCAGTGATGAATGGTATATTACTTTCCTAGGGCTGTCAAAAAGTGCCACCAACTGGGGGGCTTAAAACAACAAAAATGTACACTTTCACAGTTCTGGAGGCTGCAAGTTCAACTCAAGTTGCTGGCTGGGTCATGCTCCTGCAGTAGCTTTTAGGGGAGGACATTTCTTTGCATCTTCCAGCTTCTGGTAGAGTCTCAGGCATTCCTTGGTTGTGATGGCATGACTCAAATCGTTGCTTCCATCTTCACAGGGTCTTCTTGTGTGTGTGTGTGTGTGTGTGTGTGTGTGTGTGTGTGTGTGTGTGTCCAAATTCCCTCTTATAAGGACACCAGTCATATTGGATTCAGGGCCCACCCTACTCCAGTATGAATGCAACTTCATTTAGCTGCTTCTGTCTGCAAGGACCCTTTTCTTAAAGAAGGTCACATTCTGAGGTACTGGGGGTTAGGATTTTAACATATATTTTTTTGGGGGGGCACACAAATCAACCGTAACAGATGACTATCTAAAAATAAGAAATATTAATTGTTAACTGCTTTGTATACACATATGGAAGGTCTATTATGATACAAGTTTCATAAGAGTGGAAATACATTGTTTAGTTTTGTAAACTAGAAATTCATAGTGTGTGAAAACGTTTGCGCAGTTAAACTTAATAATTGTATGTTACACAAAGTTTGCAAGTAAAATTGCTCCATCATATTCATCAACTCAGGAAAATGAGCCTATAAAATTACTCTCACTCAAGGTCAGCTAATTATTATTCTTTAATAATTTGTTGCTTTTATGTCATTTAATTTGTTAAAATGAAACAAATGTGATGGGGATCTGTATCCCACTATTATCTTAATGTACCATGTAGAATACTCTAGAGGCAAAGAGCAGAATTCTGGAGATGGAATGCATAATTTGGAATCCAGGCTCTGTCACTTACTGGGAGTATGACCTTGAGCAATTTGTTTATCATCTCTCTCCTCCTTTTCTTTAACTGTACAATAAGCATAATCAGAGTAGGTACTTGATAAGGTTATTTTGAAATAAGACACATCTAAACTATGTAGAAAAGAGTCTGACAAATAGAAATTTCTTAATAAAGATTTTCTATTGTGGTTATTATTAAAATATCCAACCCTTATTTGATATATGAAATAATTATTACCTTTTAGACAAATAAAATATAACCAGTTATACATAAAAAGTAAGCTAGAATAGTTTAGCTCCAGCTTACATACCGCTTAACCAATACCATTCATGCCTGCTCCAGTTGGGATTGATGTTAGCTTGGGAATCTTCCATGTGTTTCTCTTCTTCCCTCTATTCCAGATCTTCTGGAAATATATAGCGTAGTTTGATGAATGTGGTAATTCCTTTATTCACCTGTTATTGAAATAGGACCATACTCTTCGTAATTTGTTTGCACCTACTCAACCCCACCATCACCACACCAAGTCTTGGAAAAATTTCCATGACTGTATCTTCCTTTAAAATCCTGGAAATAATAGCCCACAATATGGAATTAGTATTGTATTTAGAATTCTCTTATTTATGGATATGTGGGTGGCTTCCATTTTTACATGTGAATCTGCTGTAAGAATCTCTGTATGTGCCTCTTCATGTACATGCACACATTTTTACTAGGGTAAATATCTGGAAGCAAAATTTTCTGGGTTACAAATTATGTGATTTTTAATTTTTCAGACTCTGTTAAATTGACCTCTAAAATAGTTATCTTTATGGTCTGATGTTTTTGCAGTGCCTGCTAATATTCATTTCCAAATAGTCTCATAGATGCTTCATGCTCTCAAAACTTTAATATTTGACAATTTTATGTTAGGACATGCTACCACATTATTTTTATTTTAACTTACTCTAATAATGTTAGGAATCACTTTCTAGTTTAACTAGTCATTGCATTGTTTCCTTTCTGAATTTTCTGATCAAAATCTTTGCTAATTTTTCTGTTGAACTAACTCTCTCTCTCTCTCTCTAGATCTGTGGTCTACATCCCCTATCAGAATGGTACATTTATTGCCACTGATGAATGTAAAATGACACATCATAATCACTTTCATACTTTACATTAAAATTCACTCTTGGTGTTGTACGTTCTATGGGTTTAGACAAATGTGTAATGACATATATCCACCACTATAGTATCATACAGAGTGTTTTCACTGCCCTAAAAATCTTCTGTGTTCTGTCTATTCATTCCTCCTTTCCCAGACATAGATTTTAAACAGTATAATTAGTATGTTCAAGAAATTTTTTTAAAAATCAGCAGAGAACTGGAAATTATACAAAATATCAAATTTAAAATGTGTAACTAAAACTTATAATTTCTGAAATTTAGAATTTACTGGGTGAGTTTCACAACGGGTCAGACTTATTAAGAGAGAATTAGTGTCCTGAAAGTTAGTTCCAAAAAAATAATTTGAGATTGAAGAAAAATAATTGCAAAACTTGGAAAAGAGCATAAGCCATACATGGAATACAGGGAAAATTCAATCATACATGTAGTTGAAGTGGAGAGAGGGAATCTGGCAGAAGATATATTTGATGACAAAATTACTGACATTTTTTTGAAAACAGGAGACAAAAGTCACAAAATCAAGCCATTTAAAACCCAAATGTAAATGATGCTATAAAACCTCTCTGGGCCACACTAAAATGTAACTGCCAAAAACTAACATAAGGAATGTAGACTTAAAGCAGCCAGAAGATAAAGAGGGAAACAAAAGCACATTACCCACAAAGGAGCAATAATAAGATTGATTGCTGACATCTTAACTAAAACAAAGAAATCCAAAACAATGGAATAATATCTTAAAAACACTAATTCAAAAAGATACATGCACCCTAATGTTCATAGCAGCATTGTTTACAATAGCTAAGATATGGAAGCAACCTAAGTGTCCATCAACAGATGAATGACCAAAGAAGTTGTGAGATATATACACACACAATGGGATATTAATCAGCCATTAAAAAGGAGTGAAATTTTGCCTTTTGTGACAACATGGATGGACCTGGAGGGTATTATGTTTAGTGAAATAAGCCAGACAGAGAAAGACAAATACTGTTGTCATCACTTACATGTGAAATCTAAAAAATAAAACGAATGAATATAACAAAACAGAAACAGCCTCACAGATATAGAGAACAAACTAGTAGTTACCAGTGAGGAGAGGGATTGGGGGAGGGGAAAGATAGGGGTAGGGGATTAAGAGGTACAAAGTACTATGTGTATATACACATAAATATATATATACAAGGATATGTTGTACAACATAGGAAACATAGACAATATTTTATAATAACTTTAAATGGAGTACAATCTATAGATATTGAATCACTCTGCTGAACACCTGCAACTAATATAATATTGTAAATCAACTATACTTCAATAAAAAAATCATGTTCTACACCTGAAAAAAAAATCACTGAAGAAATACAAGTGCCAGCCTTTTACATCCAACAAAAAATATATTTTAAATATGAAGATGTGATAAATATTCTTCAAAAAAGCAAACCCTGATATCATTGATCACTACAAAAACAAAATACAAAAGGATAGTCTTGATACAAAAGGGAAATATTCACAGTGTAGAAAAAGAATGAAGAACAACAACAGGTAAATATGTGAGATTCTAACTGAATATAACTGCATAAAACAATAACCAGAATATCGAGTTTGGTTAAAATACATATGGAATTAAAATATACCTCAATGTTATGATGTAAGATATCAATGAATGAGTTAAATTCTGTAGTTGTTCAGGAAGTGGTAAAGAAGAGTAATATAAATATTAGACATTGATATGTCAGAGTTCAATTTATAATCTCTAGAGCTGCACTATCCAACATAGTAGCCATTAGCCATATTGTCTATTTCATTTCAACTTAAACTCTATAAGAAATTCTTTTCCTCACTCATTCTAGCCACATTTTAAGTGCTCAGGAGCCACATGCGGCTAGTGACTATTGTTTGGGACAGAAGAGACGCAGAATATTTTTATCAATGCAGAAAGTTTTACTGGACAGCACTGCTCTTGAATAACCACTAGAAGAATAACAAAATAGTCTTTCTAAAGAGGAGAAGAAATGAAACAAGGATGTAGAACTGATGTGAATCAAGTAGAATGTAAAAAGTATATTGGTAGATTTAAAATAATATTATAATTATAATAAATGTAAGTAACCAGGTAATCTAAATGAAAGGAAACACAATTATCAGACTGGATTAAACTACGGCTGTTTAAATAATATATATTTTAAAATAAGTACACAAAAAGATTAAAATTTAAAGAATGGAAAAAGATAACCCTTGTAAAAGAAAGAAAATATATCCATAGTAAAATAAAACAAAGTAGATATTAAACAGAAGCTGTAAGAGGAATATTTCAGTGTTAAATTATCATACCCCAAGGAAGATAATGCAATTCCAAATTTGTATGAACCTAATAAATATGGCTTCAAATATATAAATAAAAATGGACAGAAATAAAAGAGAAATAGACAAATCTAAAAATAATATTACCATGCCTCTCTCAATAACTTATGGGACCATCAGTCAAAAAAATAGTAAGAATATTGAAGATTTGCAACAGTACTCTTATATGTGATAAAATTGTCATATAGAGAGCCTTTCC
Organism: Physeter macrocephalus; assembly: GCF_002837175.3. NCBI lineage: Eukaryota > Metazoa > Chordata > Mammalia > Artiodactyla > Physeteridae > Physeter > Physeter macrocephalus. Next base: position 26,182,782 of record NC_041221.1, read on the forward strand.
ATCAAAAATTGCAGAATTTGCAATTTCAGTTGTGCATGGAACGTTTATCAATATTGACCCTATACTGGGAAATAAAATACTGCTCAAAATTTTTAAAGTCTCAAAACCATACAGAATATGTCCTCTGGTTACAGTGGAAATGAGCTAAAAATCCATAATAAACAAGTAATTTGAGGGCTTCCCTGGTGGCGCAGTGGTTGCGCGTCCGCCTGCCGATGCAGGGGAACCGGGTTCGCGCCCCAGTCTGGGAGGATCCCACATGCCGCGGAGTGGCTGGGCCCGTGAGCCATGGCCGCTGGGCCTGCGCGTCCGGAGCCTGTGC
>NC_041221.1:26183138-26186087 GCF_002837175.3 Physeter macrocephalus
GATCCCACATGACGCGGAGTGGCTGGACCCGTGAGCCATGGCCGCTGAGCCTGCGCGTCCGGAGCCTGTGCTTCGCAACGGGAGAGGCCACAACAGAGGGAGGCCCGCATACCACAAAAAAAAAAACAAAAAAACAAAAAAAAAACCAAGTAATTTGAAAAATGCCTCATGTAAAGAAATTATGCAAAGACATTTCTAAAGTGTCTAGGGCCGATTAAGAAAAGAAATGTTAATCCAAGATATTTTGAACTGAACTATAATGGCAGTACCATCTATCAAAAGATTTGAAATGAACTCTTGCTTATAGTAGGATGCAGTAGGCACAGTTGGCCATCATTCCTGCTGTAACAGAGACAAAAAAAGATAAACTGTAAACATCATATTTTTAAAGACATGAAGAACTGTGGAAATAATGAACAGTAGATGCATTAATAAAATTCCCCAGAGAGAAACTTTTTTTAGATGAACTGATAGATGCTGACCATTTTCATTCTTGACAGCATTTGGCAATTTTGAATGTGGATTGAGGATCAGACTTGGCTCAGTTTCCACTGGGGGGAGAGAAACCAGAGGATTTTTGGCATTTATATGGAGCTGGACTGAAATTAGAATGAGCTGCAAAGGCAAGATTGGTTTTTAGTATGGAAATTTCTGAAGGTCTGGAATGGGGGAATGAGGCTAGGATTGGGCCAAAGCAGAGGGAAATCTTTCACAGTCTTTCACTGCTTACGAATCAAGATGTGCTCTAAGAGGAGAGAGAAGATGGCAGAAGAGTAGGATGCAGAGATCAACTTCCTCCCCACAGATACATCAGAAATACATCTACACGTGGAACTGCTCCTATAGAACACCAACTGAATGCTGGCAGAAGACCTCAGACCTTCCCAAAGGCAAGAAACTCCCCACGTGCCTGGGTAGGGCAAAAGAAAAAACAGAGGCAAAGAATAGGGACGGGGCCTGCACCAGTGGGAGGGAGCTGTGAAGGAGGAAAGGTTCCCACACAATAGAAGCCCCTTCGCGGGTGGAGATTGCAGGTGGCGGAGGGGGGAAACTTCGGAGCCGCGGAGGAGAGCACAGCCACAGGGTGCAGAAGGCAAAGCGGAGAGATTCCCGCAGAGGATCGGTGCCGACCGGCACTCACCAGCCCGAGAGGCTTGTCTGCTCACCCGCTGGGGCGGGCGGGGGCTGGGAGCTGAGGTTCGGGCTTCGGTCGGATCCCAGGGAGAGGACTGGGGTTGGCGGCGCGAGCACAGCCTGAAGGGGCTAGTGCGCCACGGCTGGCCAGGAGCGAGTCCGGGAGAAGTCTGGAGCTGCCGAAGAGACAAGAGACTTTTTCTTCCCTCTTTGCTTCCTGGGGCGCGAGGAGAGGGGATTAAGCGGACCGTGTAAAGGAGCTCCAGAAACGGGCACAAGCCGCGGCTATAAGCGCGGACCCCAGAGACGGGCATGAGACGCTAAGGCTGCTGCCGCCGCCACCAAGAAGCCTGTGTGCGAGCACAGGTCACTCGCCACACCTCCCCTCCCGGGAGCCTGTGCAGCCCGCCACTGCCTGGATCCCGGGATCCAGGGACAACTTCCCCAGGAGAACGCACGGCGCACCTCAGGCTAGTGCAACGTCACACCAGCCTCTGCCGCCGCAGGCTCGCCCCTCATCCGTGCCCCTCCCTCCCCCCGGCCTGTGCCAGAGCCCCCGAATCAGCTGCTCCTTTAACCCCGTCCTGTCTGAGCGAAGAACAGACGCACTCAGGCAACCTACGCGCAGAGGCGGGGCCAAGTCCAAAGCTGAACCCCTGGAGCTGTGCGAACAAAGAGGAGAGGGGGAGGTCTCTCCCAGCAGCCTCAGAAGCAGTGGATTAAAGCTCCACAATCAACTTGAAGTGCCCTGCGTCTGTGGAATACCTGAATAGACAGAGAATCATCCCAAGGTGAGGAGGTGGACCCTGGGAGCAAGATATATTATTATTATTTTTTCCCCTTTTTCTCTTTTTGTGAGTGTGTATGTGTGTGCTGCTGTGTGAGATTTTGTCTGTATAGCTTTGCTTTCACCATTTGTCCTAGGGTTTTGACCTCTCTTTTTTACTTTAAAAAATTTTTTCTTCTTAATAAATATTTTTTATTTTAACAACTTTATTTTATCCTACTTTATTTTATGTCCTTTCTTTCTTTCTTCTTTTCTTTCTTCCTTCCTTCCTTTCCTCCTTCCTTCCTTCCTTCCTTTCTTTCTTTCCTTTCTATTTTTTCTCCCTTTTATTCTGAACCATGTGGATTAAAAGCTCTTGGTGCTCCAGCCAGGCGTCAGAGCAGTGTCTCTGAGGTGGGAGAACCAACTTCAGGACACTGGTCCACAAGAGACCTCCCAGCTCCATGTAATATCAAACGGCGAATATCACGAGAGATCTCCATCTCAACACGAAGACCCAGGTTCACTCAACGACCAGCAAGCTACATTGCTGGACACCCTATGCCCAACAACTAGCAAGACAGGAGCACAGCCCCATCCATTCACAGAGAGGCTGCCTAAAATCATAATAAGGCTACAGACACCCCAAAACACACCACCAGACGTGGACCTGCCCACCAGAAACACAAGATCCAGCCTCATCCACCACAACACAGGCACTAGTCCCCTCAACCAGGAAACCTACACAACCCACTGAACCAACCTTAGCCACTGGGGACAGACACCAAAATCAACGGGAACTACTAACCTGCAGCCTGCAAAAAGGAGACCCCAAACACAATAAGAAAAGCAAAATGAAAAGATAGAAAAACACACAGCAGATGAAGGAGCAAGGTAAAAACCCACCAGACCTAACAAATGAAGAGGAAATAGGAGGTCTACCAGAAAAAGAATTCAGAATAATGATATTAAAGATGATCCAAAATCTTGGAAATAGAATAGAGAAAATGCAAGAAACATTTAACAAGGACCTAGAAGAACTAAAGAGG
>NC_041221.1:26186347-26186771 GCF_002837175.3 Physeter macrocephalus
AAGAAAACATATTAAAAGCAGCAAGGGAAAAACAACAAATAACACACAAGGGAATCCCCATAAGGTTAACAGCTGATCTTTCAGCAGAAACTCCGCAAACCAGAAGGGAGTGGCAGGACATATATAAAGTGATGAAGGAGAAAAACCTACAAGAAAGATTACTCTACCCAGCAAGGATCTCATTCAGATTTGATGGAGAAATTAAAAGCTTTACAGACAAGCAAAAGCTAAGAGAGTTCAGCACCACCAAACCAGTTTTACAACAAATGCTAAAGGAACTTCTCTAGGCAAGAAACACAAGAGAAGGAAAAGACCTACAAGAACAAACTCGAAGCAATTAAGTAAATGGGAATAGGAACATACATATAGAAAATTACCTTAAACGTAAATGGATTAAATGCTCCCACCAAAAGACACAGACTGG
>NC_041221.1:26188918-26200558 GCF_002837175.3 Physeter macrocephalus
ACAAAGGATTAATCTCCAAAATTTATAAGCAACTTATGCAGCTCAATAACCAAAAAACGAACAACCCAATTATGGCCATCATCAAAAAATCTAGAAACAATAAATGCTGGAGAGGGTGTGGAGAAAAGGGAACCCTCTTGCACTGCTGGTGGGAATGTAAATTGATGCAGCCACTATGGAGAACAATATAGAGGTTCCTTAAAAAACTACAAATAGAACTACCATACGACCCAGCAATCCCCCTACTGGGCATATGCCCTGAGAAAACCATAATTCAAAAAGAGTCATGTTCCCAAATGTTCACTGCAGCTCTATTTACAATAGCCAGGACATGGAAGCAACCTAAGTGTCCATCAACAGATGAATGGATAAAGAAGATGTGACACATATATACAATGGAATATTACTCAGCCACAAAAAGAAATGAGACTGAGTTATTTGTAGTGAGGTGGATGGACCTGGAGTCTGTCATACATAGTGAAGTTAAGTCAGAAGGAGAAAAACAAATACCGTAGGCTAACACATATATATGGTATCTAAGAAAAAATAATGTCATGACGAGACTAGGGGTAGGACGGGAATAAATCACAGACCTACTAGAGCATGGACTTGAGGATATGGGGAGGGGGAAGGGTAAGCTGTGACGCAGTGAGAGAGTGGCACGGATATATATACACTACAAAACGTAGGGTGGATAGCTAGTGGGAAGCAGCCGCATGGCACAGGGAGATCAGCTAGGTGGTTTGTGACCACCTAAAGGGGTGGGATAGGGAGGGTGGGAGGGAGGGAGACGCAAGAGAGAAGAGATATGGGAACATATGTATATGTATAACTGATTCACTTTGTTGTAAAGCAGAAACTAACACACCATTGTAAAGCAATTATACTCCAATAAAGATGTTAAAAAAAAAAAACCAAAAAAAGATGTGCTCTAGGCTCTAGGCTTGCCATGAACCCGCAGCCCATCCCTTCTTAAGACACCTACCAGAGTCTAAACCTTCATCAGGCAGGAGGCTAAAGACTGAAGATTTAAGCTTTGAAATGTCAGAACTTAAGGAACAGATTCTTGTGAAATCAATCAGAAGCCTAACAGGGCTATGCCTGAAGAATCAGGGTGATACAGATGTGGACAGAATCCTAAGGAAAGTTTAGTTCCTGTTGGACCCAGCTTAAAACTTCATTAGATTGAGGTAATCATCTCTTTACCGTATCTACCTAAGGGAAGAAAGGGGGGACCCTCTGGAGAAAAATATCTCGAGTTTCATTTTATTTTATAACAATGTTTAGCATAAAATAAAAATTTAGTAGACATGTGAAGAGACAGAAAGAAAAATGTGACCAATAATCAAGAGAACACAGCAGAGCTTAAGAGACATGGGAGGGGAAAATATTCAAAGATCTAATGTTTATATATCTGGAATCTGAGAAGAGCAGAGAGAGAATGAAGAAGCAGAATTATCTGATGAGATCAAGGTTGAGAATTTTTCTAAACTGATGAAAGACTTTATATCAATATAATAGATACATTGTTTTACATTTGTGCAATCAGACGCTGTATAGCAATTGTCCACTACAATTGGCACTCACCATTGGTAGTTGCCATCTACCTCTACAAGGATTAAATCATGTGTTGCTGCAGCTGCTGATTTTCAACACCCCCCTGAAAGGAGCTCAGGGTGGAGAGCTGAAATGAGGCACTCTGTGCTCTGGGGAAAACTGGCAGAACAGGTCTTCAGATAGCTAGATATTTTCAGGAGCCGATTTTATGAGCCCAATTCTTGTATCTCCTCATATTTAGAAAAACACTAAAATCATTCATGGTGACGTCTGCTCCTCGTGACTAGCAGAAACCTTCTCCAAAAACTATGTGTTCGATTGCATGTACCCCCCCCCTTCACCAAAATCATATCTATACTGACCTTCCCCCCCTACCTCTTGGGAGCAGTTTCTCAGAGCTCTCTGAAGTGCTGTCTCTTGGGCTGCAGTCCTCATTTTGCCCCCCAAAAACTTAACTCGCAACTCTCACGTTGTGCATTTTTTTAAGTCGACACAATAATGTTATAATGTGAATGAATATCACACATATAATGTTGAATAAAGGAAGTTGGACACAAAAGAATAAATAGTGTGATTCCATTACATAAATTTCAAAATGATAGAATACTAATTTATATTATCTGAAGTCAGGATAATTGTCACCTTTAGGAGCAGGGAGTGGATATTGATTGGGAAGGTGCATTTTAGGGTTTTCTGGAGTATGGTTTTAGTAGGACAATTTGCTCTCCTCTAAAATATGAGGATGATGTTAGTAGTAAAAAAAAAGGGAAGAATGGATTTCAAATAGATAATACTGTCGTCTCTGCCATAAGCCCCAAAATGTTGACTTTCGTTGGCTGTTTCACTGTACTGAGTGAAAAGCCTGGTGCTATAGACTGAGGTATGGAAGAGGTACGGATAAGAATTATCTGTTTGTTCCAGGAAATCATTGCCCAGGAAGACATTAAAATATTCAAGTAGGAAAAAAATTCACTTTTTGATTCAGGAAATTCTTGCCATTCAATTTAACTGGGCAATGACCATTAGCTCCTCTGGGACAGCTCTCATATGAAATTAATAGAACGTTCTAATAGATTGTTCACCTGGGCAAACAGCTCAGTTATCAGACAATGATCAGAGCTTGCTGCAAGAACCTAACCTCACTGTGCTTACCAACCCTACATTATTAGGTCACAAATATTGCCCGATCACAACCTGCCCCTCGCCTTGAAAATCCTGCCTCACACCACTTGAATACAAACCCCCCAAATGTGCAAATAACTCTCCATCCACACTCCCGTTCTTAGACAATATTGATATCTGTCAATATGGTGCTGTCCCTACTGCAGTAAGTCTAATAAACTTGACTTTAAGACACACACACATATACAGATTATATATCAAGGTATACATTTATATGTGTGTCTATATGTATATTTTTCTGGTGGTCTTTTTGGTGACTAGCCCATCAAAAATCCTATTTTCTGGGCCAGAGGCTCATATTAGCAGCTCGTTAGTATGCTTGCAAAGTATACATGCACTTTAGACAGTCCCTTTCTTTAACATATCCAAGAAATCTAAGAACCTATGCTGTCTGCCCATTCACTTTACCCTGACAAATCAAAAACATTGATGAAGTTCATGGACAAAATAAACTTCTTAAAGAATCTTAAGGGATTGTCTAGAGGGTAGACCTTTTCTTGAGAGAGGTGTAGGGTTTATATAAATGCAAATGGAGAAAGGCATTGATGTCCTCTGGTGACTCTTTTTACTTTTGTGCTGTCACCTTTGCTGGTATGGAGGGCAGGACCTGGTTGGGGGTTCCTATTCTTAGGAAGCCCTGACCACATAAAGGCATAGAGTCAGGGAAGTTGTTTCCCCCATGAAAGGACGCACAGATAGCCCGCTTTGCTCTTCAATTAAAAAAATGAAAAGACATTTGATGTTCACACAAGATCCAGGCTAGTTGATTAAAGGAGGTGACTAGGCTGCCTGCTAATAAATCTCTCCCTTCCCAGAGGTGGTCTGTTTACCAATATCCTTAGGACCCAGCATGACTAAGAATTCTTGGTCATAGCCACAGACTCGGAGTGGCATTGAAGCTTTGACTCACTTCATGTGAAATGCCAGTCATTTAACGTCATGGTAATTAGAAGTGAACTTTCAAATCATTAAATTATTCAAGGGTAGGCAGTTAGAAGTTCTTAAGTTACCAACCGATCCAAATACTATTTTCTGCTAAGAGCAAAACTTCTGGATTAAAGGGCCATTACTCCCTGTCATCGCACAGTGTTAGCTTTAGCAGATACTTGTCCAGACTTGGACATGTTCACAAGAGTCATTGGAAAGTTCCAGATTTCAGCAGCTATTGCACAAGTAAGCAAATATAAACCTACACTTAAAGAGACTATGTAGTTACAAAGGACCTCCCTTTGGAGCATTGCTTTCCACAACTGAAATAGTGATTATTGTCAGAGCTGGCAATTCCGATTATCTAACAAACTATGTCACGACAGGAACAACTTAACGCCTGTAAGACTGTTGTATGTTGAGTATCATAAAATTCAGCAATAGTCAATTCAATTACTAAAACTAGAAAGTGATGTCATATTTATTCAAAATTTCTGTCATTTTGATTTTCAAATCTGTTTTAAAACCCAGATTTTAAGTTTTGGTGGATATTATACATTATGCATTTTGTTCTTTCTACTCTCATAGAATTTCTGGAAGATTATGACATCTTTTGACTTATCCCAAAACAAATAAGGCAAAAGTAAAAAATGAGTTTTAATACTGTTTTGAATTTACTTGCAGACCAGATCTTGAGCTCACATGAATCTATAACCTGTATATAAAGCATGTTTTGATAGACTATTGCATAGACTTCTGAGAGTAATGAAAAAATTTAATAAATAATGCACAAATAAAATTTCTTTTGGGTCATTATGACTATGTAATGCCTATAACTGGGACTTTACCTCACTAAAGTGGGATATTTAGAAGAATGTAAATGGTGTATGGCCACATTCAAATAGCAGGGTTTCCACAGAGATGATGATGAAGATAATGATGACAAGATATGATTCTCCTTGGCTACTATATAGGGTGTAGAAGGTCTCAGACTATCGGTTGTTTGATTTCTACTCTTCCCAAAGGCACCTGGAGAAACCACGTGGTCAGCGGAGCTGAAAGCCATGGCACAATCTGCAGATCAAGCCAGAGAACCAACTTCAAGTTTGCCTCAGCCTGGAAATTGCAGGAGTAGCTTTAAGGATGAACATTAGTCCTCCCATCAACGGACGATTGGCAATGAATTAGAGCAGGAGGTGAGTTTATTACTCTAATTTATGGAGTAATGGGAAGGCACCAAGTCATCATAGGGTTTTATAGCACTCTCTGAAGTGTTTCTCTTTAATTTGTTTATTAAAGAAACAGTGTCCTAATATTTGTGATATGCACTGACGGATGTATTATTGAATACTGAATGGTCTCTGGCCTCAGATAAATTATTGTCCAGCTAAGATAACAGCATGTTTTTTCAGTTTCAGCGATTCTTGCCTGACAGTTATAAACTCAGGGCTCGGGGAGTACATGGCAGGGAGAAAACACTCTGAGTGTTGCAGAAACACCTGGAAGACAGTACACGGAGTAGGAGGGTTCATGTTATGATATTAAGGGAGAGGTGTTTTGAAATGTGCAGAATAAGTAAAATCTGGGTATGGTGTAAGCAGAGGGCTGATGTCCACTGGAGAAAGACTGATTGGTGCTCCTGGCAGGTGATAATTGTTGGAGCAGGAACTGGTCCTGGCAGGAAGGATTGGATAAATTTTACAGTTAGACATTAACTGTAGTAGATAAATTCCCTTTTTTTTTTTTTTTTTTTTTTTTTTTTTTTTTTGCGGTACGCGGGGCTCTCACTGTGTGGCCTCTCCCGTTGCGGAGCACAGGCTCCGGACGCGCAGGCTCAGCGGCCGTGGCTCACTGGCCTAGCTGCTCCGCGGCACGTGGGATCTTCCCGGACCGGGTCATGAACCCGTGTCCCCTGCATCGGCAGGCGGACTCTCAACCACTGAGCCACCAGGGAAGCCCTTATTCCCTTTTTTAAAATACAAATATAGGCACTGGTTAAATATACACTATGTCAAATATCATAATAAGGTAAATGAAACTCAAGCACATGGTAGGAAGTTAGGAAATTTTTCTTGACTTTTATCTAAAAGCAATGCTTCTCATCCTTGAGAGATATTGCCCTCCAGGAGACATTTGCAAAAGACTGGGGATATTTTGTTTGTCACAATTGGAGAAGGGACACTATTGGCATCTAGTGGGTAGAGGCTGAGGATAATGCTGTTTCCTTAATTTAACAAAATCCCAGGTAGACTAATCCGTGAATTCTGTGAAGTCTTTATTCCTTTTAATGGCACCATTCTTTAGATCCTAGAGATCACCAGTAACCTTTCTGAATTTGTAATCACTATATAAAAAAGCCCTCAACATTTAAATAAGATATTCAGTAACTGCTTAATGGTGACTGTACACATACTTATGGTTTTGACTCTGATTCATCATCTCCTGATGGATGGTTTTTTACATAACTGAGGTACCAACATTCCTCTGAGTTTAATGTTAACTAGTAATACATCTCTGGTCTTTGAAAAATGTGCAGACCTATGATCCCCTTTGCCTCTCTGTAATATTGCTGGCAATTCCTAGTGACTGAACTTAGTAACACCAGGTAGTTCATGCTTCTAAACTGATGCTCAAATTCAAAAAAGTTATTGAGATTAATATAATTTAATTTTTTAATTGAAGCAGGCACACAAGATCTAAAAACTGAGCATAGATAGAAAAACAAACTGGCTATTTTAAAATAATGAATAAATTGTACTTTAAAAGTTTACATTTACTATTTTGGATTAAGAATACTTCTTGTCAGGGACACAATTTTGGAAATAAAGGTTAAATTTTTATGCTCACCTTAAAGGAATGTTTATGGCATAAGGTACACTGTCTCTAGATCTTGAAAGAGTCCTTCCATTCCTGTGGCCTGAATCCTTACTCTCCAAGCCCTGGACCCCTAAATTTTGGCAAAACTTTGCTTTAACCCAAATGATGAGTTGATTATCTAGGAAAAAGCTACCGTTTATATGGTAAACTAGAAGACTAGATAAGAAAAACCATTTAAGTTTCAGCAATTTAGTATATGACCATGACATGACAGAAATAGTAAGAGATATTAAGTCATTTAAAAAAAGGAAAGTATAAGAAAATCAGTGTGGACCACTCTCAGCTGGAGACTGATATGCTAAATTTGATAATTCTAGTTACTGTAGTGAAATCAATTGTTAGAAAATAATCACTCTTGTGAAAATTCTGGAAGCTGTCATAAAGCTGATAATGGTAGACCTCAAGAGCCAGAGACTACCAGACATTAGTTGCTAAGAATTTAGAAGAAAAATGTTTAGATTTAGGTATTAAGTATATGATAATATTGCTATCACACATTAGTTCAATATTTGCTTATTGAACCTATAATATTGTTAATTACACAGGAAATTCTAGCATGAAATATAGGTGGAGTAAATGGTGGTTCTTTAAAATTTACATCTGAGTCAAGTCTGTAGTCCTGTGCTCTGTACATCTAATCATTTTCTTTATATTTTAACAACATATATAAATTATATCAATGTCAAGACATTAAATTTAATAAATGTCTTCCCTCTACATTTAAGTCAAAAACATGTTGAAATGGCTCTACTGTACATTGATAGTTTAACTTGGTTCTTACATCTCCTTTATACCAGAGAAGCTAAAGCTTATGGTGGAATTCTCAGAAAAAAATCTTTAAAATGTTTAGATGAAACTAACATACAACCACACACATGTGCCGCTCACCTACATGACACAGGCATACTGATGATCCAGAGGAAATCCAGATCATCAATGTACTCAAAATCCCATTCCTTCCTTGTCAAACACCCTTCAGTAACTTGGATATTGCATATGTTAATTGTTTTGTAATCAGGAACATCTGTTAAAATTACCCTAGAAGGCATATGTAGATGGCTCATATTTATTTAAAATAATTTCATTATCAAAAATGACTAGAATTTGTAATAAACAAGCTTTAAATAGCATACATTTTAATTTATTTGATTTTATTTGAGGAAATGTTGAATACATTTTACTTGAGAGAAGGCTTGAATAGGGATAATAATTGTTGACATAAATAATACAAGGTTCTGCTTGAATTCCTTTCACAAATAAGATAAAGAAAAGAAGAAAATGTATGTGGTCTGGTGGCTAGGGAAGAGCAGTGAACTAAAGTGGTGTTAGAAATCAGCCTAGCGGGTCAAGCGTGTCTTTTAAATTTGTCAGTGTGTCATGACTTCGGGTTGATCTCTCTAATTTATTGAAAACAGGATAAAGCCTTGTTATAAATTAACTAAAAAGCTTTGTTTTACTCTAAGCCAAAGTAACTACTAACCAGAAAGCATATATACAAGATTTGTCAGCATGTTTGCTTTAAGAAATCTTAAAAGAATCCAGACAAAAAGATGAGGTATCTTTAAATGAACAACAGGAAGACTACAGCTGACTTCCCTACAGAAACCTAGGAAGCTGAAGACAGCAGAAAGGCATCTTCAAAGGGAGGAAAGCTGATATCTGTCAACTTCGAATTTCAAAGCCATCAAAATATCATTCAAAAAGTGAGGATTAAAAGAAGACATTTTCAGGAAAATAAAAGTGAAGAGGATATATTGTTACTAGCAGAACTTTATTAAATAAATAGATTTTTTTGCAGTGGGGGAAGCACAATAATACCGGATGAAAGGTTGAAGATGCAAATTTAAAGGAAGAGCATTGGAAATGGCAAATGTATCAGTAAATGTGAATGAATGTTTTCTATTAAAAATGATGTTGACAATGACTTGTGGGATTAAAATAAAGAGAATTGGGCTTCCCTGGTGGTGCAGTGGTTGAGAATCCGCCTGTTAATGCAGGGGACACGGGTTCGATCCCTGGTCTGGGAAGATTCCCACGTGCCGCAGAACAACTAAGCCCGTGCGCCACAACTACTGAGCCTGTGCTCTAGAGCCCGCGAGCCACAACTACTGAGCCCACTTGCCACAACTGTTGAAGCCCGCACGCCTAGAGCCCGTGCTTCGCAACAAGAGAAACCACCACAATGAGTAGCCCCCGCTCACCGCAAATAGAGAGAGCCCGCGTGCAGCAGCGAAGACCCAATGCAGCCATAAATAAATAAATAAATAAACAAACAAACAAGTAAATAAATAAAATTGTAAAATAAAGAGAATTAAATCACTTGACAAAGGTAAGTTGTAAAGTCAAAAGGACAAATGAAATTAAAGTGGTTGAGGATCATTACCTGCCATGGGAAGTAGTAAAAGTCCTAAATATTGATAAGTCAAGGATGTATATTATAATTTCTGGGTAGCCACTGAAAAGCATAGTAAACGAACCTTAGAGTCTTATAAATTTTGTAAATCCACCAAGCTAATAGGAGAGTAAAATAGAATAATGAAAAATAATCAAACCAAGAGAAGTCAAAGAAAACTGATAAAAGGATAGAAAGGCAAGGCTAAATGAAAGGGAGGTGAATTCATATCTAAATAAGAAGTTAGTTAAATACAAATGGACCAGATGCTCTAAGTAAAGGACAATCTTATCAGATTGGAGGCACACATCTGGAATATACAGAATAAGACATTTGAAAATTCTAGACAGTACCGATCTAGACTTTAAGACAGAATTGCATTGACAAAAATCTATTCATGGCTCTATAACTAAAGGATATGTACACACATATTTCTAAAATTTGTTCAGACAGCATTGGTGAATTTTAGCTGTGTACTTTCTCCAGAAGTATAAAGTATGAACAATTATGTTACATTTTAGATCTAAATCTATAGCAGATTATTAGAAATAGCAACTTTCATCTTCCATTTGGATTCAAAATTTTCAGGTTGAATTGCGCTCCCCTCACAATTTCTCTTCTGGCTCCTCTCACATTCCCTGTATCATTTAATAGCATAATTCACCCAGTTACCAAAACTAGAAACTTGAGTGCAACAGAAAAATATTTCCTTTTCCCTCCAGCCTCCTCACTCCCTCAAAACCACTTATAATGAATCTTCAGCCTATTCGTCTTGCTTGGAACTATTTCAATTAGGGAGGTGTCACAATAGCTTTGAGTGAGTCTCTAAAGAGAAAGGATATGGGCCTAATCTTTTCACTTCTTAGGCAACATTTCTACCTTTTTCTTGCAATATTTGAATCTTACATGCCATAAAATAAGGACAGTGGGATGGCCTTTATCAAGTTAAAAACTTATCCCCAAATGTTTGGGGAGCTATGTTTCTTCTAATGAAGATTTAAAGTTATATCAACTTGAAATAGAAAATACATAACTATAATTCTTTGATTTTATAGTGACATGGAAAATAAGATATACTGCATGTTTATACATATAAATACATGTAGGTGTATGTGTACAAATCTAATTTTGAAGATGTCAAAATAAGAAAAAGATTAGTCTTAGAAACAAAGAAATGTGTTGGTATACTAAAATGAATTATTCACCTCATCATTAGATCCATGGGAAAGAATTTCCATGGAAAGCAATACCACTATGAGCTCATCTACTTTTATTACTTCTAAGACAGAGAGTAGGAGGATTCCCGGTGGAGGCTTTCATCTGATTCCCATTCTCATGCATATACTTGTCTGTCTGATATTCCTACTTGGTTGTTTAGCAAAATGCAAATAAACTGAACAAGACCAACATCAAATTAATATTCTCCTCAATTCACCAACCCAATTCCATGCCAAGGAGGCTCTTAGGCAAATCAGCATTGCTACATTCCCCTCACTCATATTTCAGGTATTATGTTATCTTCCATTCTCATGGCCAAATTCAAGCTGTTCTTGTAAACACAATTATTCTGTGCATGTGCTGCCCTCATCAAATTATATACCTTTGAGAATCTGATAGGACTGATGTCAATGCATATGATGTCCATTTTAGATTACTGAAGTAGATTGAATAAAGTTAAAACATATAATATGGAATTATCAGACAATAAATAAAAATGGTCAGTTTATGTGCCAGGAAACTTCCTTGCACTCCTGTCACTTTCAAATCTGCTCCCAAACCATGAGACAGGAGAGAATTCCTTCATTGTACTGGCCTCATTATTTTAGAATGAGCACCCAATATCGAGGTCAAATCTCTCTCTCTCTCTCTCTGTCTCTCTACCTCTCTCTGTCTCTCTCTTCCTACCCCCTCTGACACAAGAATACACAGAGACACACACACACACATGCACACAGAGAGAGGGAGGGAGAGAGAAAGAGAGAGAGATAGAGAATCACAAGGAACTTTAATGAAGCAAATCTAGCATTACAGTGAACACTAGAAAAAAGGAAATAATGCAAAACAATAAAGTAATCTAGGGTAAGGAAAGAAAGGCAGACGTGGAAGAAAGTAAAATACCATCATTTCTTTCTTTCTTTCTTTCTTTCTTTCTTTCTTTCTTTCTTTCTTTCTTTCTTTCTTTCTTTCTTTCTTTCTTTCTTTCTTTCTTTCTTTCTTTCTTTCTTTCTTTCTTTCTTTCTTTCTTTCTTTCTTTTCTTTCTTTCTTTCTTTCCTTCCTTCCTTCTTTCTCTCTCTCTCTCTCTCTCGCTCTCTCTCTCTTTCCTTCCTTCCTTCCTTCCTTCTTTCTTTCTTTCTTTCTTTCTTTCTTTCTTTCTTTCTTTCTTTCTTTCTTTCTTTCTTTCTTTATCTCTTTTTTTGTCCTCTCCATTACAATTACTATATACATGTAAACATCCACTATACTGATTCATTAGATTTAATGAGTTAGATAACTTTTTAATTTTAGAGAAACAATTATGCCATAAATACACATTTTGCATAGCCATATTTCATGTTCATGAATACAAAATTAATTCCTTTCATTGGTATTAGCACTGAAGACGTTCATTATACAAATTGAAACTCCCCTTTTTTTTTTTTTTTTTTTTTTTGTGGTACGCGGGCCTCTCACTGTTGTGGCCTCTCCCGTTGCTGGGCACAGACTC
>NC_041221.1:26200752-26225578 GCF_002837175.3 Physeter macrocephalus
CTCCCCTTTTTTTTTTTTTTTTTTTTTTTTTTGTGGTACGCGGGCCTCTCACTGTTGTGGCCTCTCCCGTTGCTGAGCACAGACTCCGGATGCATAGGCTCAGCGGCCATGGCTCACGGGCCCAGCCACTCCGCAGCATGTGGGATCTTCCCGGACCGGGGCACGAACCCATGTCCCTTGCATCAGCAGGCAGATTCTCAACCACTGCGCCAAAAGGGAAGCACTGAAACTCCATTTTAAAAAATATTATCATTGTAGTTGTTAGACTAATCTGTTTCTTATGTAACCAGCAATTCTGGAGTGTCTGAAAGAACTTGTGTTTAAAAAATTACATGCAACAAATTCTAAAAGAATCTCTCTCTGTCTCTCTCTCCTTCCTTCTCCCTCTTTCTTTCTCTTTAAACTTTGTTGATTAAAACATGGCTGCCTTTCCCAACTTAGACTGACAAGGTGTCAGACTTCTGATGAATTGTTTACGTTCTGAATACAGTTGCAATGTAGGTAGAAGGAAATGTAGGAACCCTTGGGAAAAATGAGTGTCTTCTTGAGTACAAAGGAAGGAATGCTGCAGCCATGTTACAAAAAGGATATAGAAAAAAAAGATATGAAATCTTTGACTCTAATAGAAATAATTACTTGAAAAACCAATCATAGGGGAAACTGCTAAAAAATGGATAGTTTACCTGCAATAAACAATCCTCCAGATCATGGGTGTAGTCAACCAAAGACTGCTAATACAGTTCACAGATTGAAATATAGCCACCACTAGAGTAGAATTGAGACAGGGTTTGATGCTAGTATATCAAATAAGCCTTGAAAGGTGAAGGGTAAATTTCTTTAGCTTTGGAAATTACTGTCGCAGTTTAATTGCTATAAAGTTACTACTGCTGTGAGTACTGGGGCAACCGATGCACATCCATGTACATCCTTCATTTTAGGAAAAAAGTAAAATGATTTATTGCTTTAAAATTGGCTCACTTAAAGTTTCCAGTCAGTTTCTCTCATAAAATTTGAATGCAGCAATACACTAAGGAATGCTTTGTAAATGTCAAGGTATAACACTAACATTTGATTGCAGTTATTATAATTATTTCTCAAACTCTGGAATATGAGAGGTTTTTATTGTCAGTAAAAATTGTCACAGTGTGCAAATGTAACAGAATATGAAATAATTACACTGTTATTTATGACCTTGATACACTTTATTCCTTTTGGTGGCAAGAAAAATTACTCCGCTTTTCCAGATTAAGTATGCATGTATACTTTTTAGAATATATGCATATGTATTAGAAGGATTATGTGGAAAATTGCACACCTATAAAAAGTATACTTTAAACAATATACTGTGTACACTGAAATTTTGGCTAAGATTCATTCACAAGGGAAACAGTTCATCTGAGATTGGTTGGGTCTTTTTTATTTTAAGAAAATCAGAATAGTGTTTAGGTTACATATTTTTCCATAATTATTATGACTATTTCAACCTATGTCCTTGAAATATTAATCAAGAGTCCTCCTTCAATATTATCTTATATCCCAGACCCTTTGCCTCATTCAGGCAGTTGGGTTTTCTACCTTCATCACCTCGGTGAAGGGATGACAGAACAGAATACAGAGCCAATTCTTATTGGTCTTTACTTCAAAAATCCTGATATCAAAGGAGGAGGGAGTTAGGGACAAGTTTCTGGGGTTGGATATCATATTTTAGGGAATAGTTAATGAAGGCTTCCTGTTCCTGAGTCAGGAAAATGATCCCCTGGGTTGGCAGGACTGAGATTAGGTGAACAGTTCTGGATATTGAACAGACCCTGTATTATTTGGGAAAGAGACAGTAAGTTCAGCACTCCCCACCCCCCTCCACCCCCGCTTCTCCAGGGAGAGATCAATCCCAGGTTCGGGGTTGGGGGCGGCGGAAATCAAATGCTTTGATGTGTTTGGAGAATCCAAGAGCAGAAGGGAAAGGTACCGCCTCTCCAAGGCAGAGGCTCAACAATGTATCAGTAGAAAGACTCTAATGAAAAATGAGGACTTAGAAGTAGTTCAGAGACAGGAAGAGATCTTGTGATTCGAGACGATATCAGTTTGTGGATCCAGGATCCAAGGTTCTCTATATACATGCGTACACACACGCGTGCATGTGTGTATACGTACGAGTGTATGTGTGTATACGTACACCACATGCACACATACATATATATCAGCAGGAGCCTGTGAAGATAGACTCCCACTTACCCTTTCACAGTTATCACTCATGCAGTTGCCTGCAGCGCTGCCAAGATCTTTGTTGTTCCTAAGTCCCTTGGAATTTAATACAACGCAGAGAAAGAGTAGGGGTGGGGATTAGAAATTGACCTAATTTAAATTTCCATGATTCAACTAAATGGGAACTTGAAATAAAAATAAACGTCAGTTATTGTAAACAATAATTAAGAATGCTACATGAGTTTTGTGTTTTAAGCTTCATGATTGTCAGTAAGGATAAAAATAATAGAGACAGGAATCCATCAAGGCAGCCTCACGGAGAGTCTCAGGGAACACGGCCCCATCATCCAGGATACATCAGCTGACAATAGTCACATAGAGACTCTGGCAACGTGGTGATGGCTCTAGGAGCTACTCCTCCAGGGGTGAGGCTCTCCTACTCTGTGCTCCAGTATTTCCAATCCATGGAGACTCAACTGTCCAATTTCTGCTTTGATAACTTTTGCCAATCATTGTGACTCTTCTCTCTGCCTCAAGATCCTACTTACTACTTTGCCGATGGGCAGCCTTTTGCTGCTTTTCTACCTTATAGTTGGCGTCTTTTTTTCTCCATTTGTTTGATATTTAACTTTTCTTAGAAATTGATTTGGCCAGGAAGCATTCAGGATCTATTTCCTCTTTAGAGAGCGTTCCTCTCAGGTCATACCTGAGCTAAGTTCCCTTCTTTGACTAATCATGCAGTGGCCTAGGCCTTTGGCTCCTGTGCTACCAAGACAGGTCCATTCTGCATAGGAAAACTTCTGGCTGGGTTGTGAGGGGGTCAGAGGCTTCGCACAGAGGGAGGATTTAACTCTCCAACAGCTGTCATGGTCTACATACACATTCTAACTCGTCTGCCAAGCAGCAAGGTTAAACAGCTTCAGAGAAGGCTCCCTAAAATAATCTGGTAACAAGGGGTACATTCTCACCCTTACCTTCACCTCAAAGGGTTAACAATCCTGAGTTAACTTCAGGTATTATATCCAGAGGTGAAGAAAGGTCACTATAGGGGCTGAGCCAGACTTCACAATTTCTACATAAATTAACCCATTCATCCACGTTTTCAAGTCTTATAGGTTTGGGGATACGTCAATGACTTGAGATAAACATCCTGACCCAGTGCTTTACATTCTAGTATAGGAAGACAGGCATACTCAAAAAGCACAATAAATAAGAAACTATACAGAGTCAGAAGGCAATATGTACTAAGGAAAATAGAAAAAGTACAATGAGGCAAGAGACACAAGAGGTACAATTTATGAATATGATCATCAGTGTAAGCTTCATTGAGGAGATGGCATTTGAGTTCTCCTCTAGTTCTGTTCTGACCCTGTCTAGTGACCTCTGCAATGATCTCCTTATTTAGGACAGGAGGAGGTGATGATAAATAAGAACCTCTATCCCTGATTGTTAAGCAAATTGGCTTCTGTTTCCAAGCATAGTTTACAAACTGGAAAAAAAAATAAAAGCAGGGTATCCTGGCAGGATGTGAAGCAACTCTGCAACTTTCCAACCCTGGTAGGTTAAGGGTCAGATCAACCTGCATTTGCTTAGTTTCTTGTGCCAAAAAACATTACTAGGGCTCTAAAATATCACAGGGCATGGTGAGAGGAATAGAAAATGTATTTGATATCACTTCTTTCATGGGAACTCTGTAGATTTTAGTGTGGTCTATTTTGATAACCTGGAGAAGTTAGTAGTTTCTCCAGATCTCAGCCAGTGAGGTCAGAGTTCTCAGGTGATGACAAAGAATGCTGTATTTCCTTTTAAAATGGTAGATTCTGGAAACGACAGGTATTTAGTTTTGCTGAGTGAGGTTTTCAAATTTGTGGCCAGTCTGTATACCTGGGGGAATGTATTAGTTTGCCGCCGCTGCTGCTGCTATAACAAATAGCCATAAACATGGTGACTTAAAACAGCACAGGTTTAATATCTTATCGTTCTGGAGGTCAGAAGTCCTACGTTGGTTATTACGGCTGTGTTCTTTCTGGAGGTTCTGAATGTTGCCTGGAGGACCATCTGTTTCTTTTCCAGCTTCTAGAGGAGAGTGTTGCATCATCCCAACCTCTGCTCTGTCATCATATTTTCTCTCCCTCTGCTTCACACATTATATCCTGTTTTCTGACCTTGACACTCTTGCTTCCCACCTATAAAGAAAGACCTCTGTGATTGCACGGAACCCACCTGGATAATTCAGGAAAATCTTAAGATCTTTAACTTTGATCTGCAAAGTCCCTTTTGCATTGTAAAATAACGTATTCATATTCACAGGTTGCAGGGATTAGGACGTGGACCCTTTTGGAGGGCTGTTATTCAGTCTACCACAGGAGACTGGCAGAGACCAAGAGGTTCCTTTATATTTGTCCTTTTCCAGTTCATCACTCAATTTGCATTCTAAACAATTGTTGAACAACCTAAAGTAGTCAAACTCATACAAACAAAAAGTAGGATTGCTGGTTGCTATGGGCTGTGGGGAGGGGGAAATGGGGAGTTGCTATTCAATGGGTGTAGAATTTCAGCCCTGTAAGATGAGAAAGTTCAAGATTTTATATATATATATATATATATATATATATAATATTGTACTTATGGTTAACAATACTGTACTGTACACTTCAAATTTTAAGAGAGTAGATCTCATGTTCTGTGCTGTTCTGGAAACCCACGGACATTATTTTGGAGCAGGAGTAATGAGCTCCTTGATCGTCAGCTCAGTGCCCTACTTATTTGGCCTTGAATGACAAGTTCTTTGGTTTCTTAACTCCTTTGTCTAAGGTTCTGCTGATCACAAGTCAGGAGACACCATGCTGTAATTGTCCAGTGCTCAATTCCTTGACTCCTTGGCTCTTAGGTCCTAGCTTTGTCTGAGTACCTGCCACTTAGGCTATTTTGGCTGGATTCAGACAAAGTTTCCAGTGAGGCAGGCTTGGAGTTTCTTTGGGGCTCTTGGGGACCTAGTGAATATTCAGTTTTACCCAGAAAGACAGTGTTCATTTTGTTTCTTTTTAAAAATATCTGGTACCAGTGCCTGTCATCTAACAGCTAACTCAACAGCTTCTAGTTTCAACCATCAATACCACTGTCAATAATCGAGGTTGTTGTGATTATTCCTTCCCCTTTGGCTTAGAAAAGACCAACAAGAGAGCTGCCTTCAGAAATTCTCCTGGAGCCTCTCTAAGCAGGACAATCACACATTTAGTTTCCCCCAAATAGTCCTGGTTTAGAGTTGTTTACCTGGAATAACTATTAATAGTTCCCTTTCCAGGATCCCTCTAAAGGATCCTGATTGATGATAAGTTATATGGTCAACTTACTTATCAATTTACTTATACTGTTTGGATATAAGGAAGAACTTGTGATCAGATCATTGAAAATACTACAGGGAGACTCCAAGCTGATAGTATTTTCACTCTTCAGTCTTTGAAATTCTTTATATTATGTTTAAGAATAGTCTCATTCTTTAACTGCCTTCAAAGGCTAGAATTGACTAAATCTAATTTTCTTTCGACCAGTATATCAAGTGAAACCTGCAATCAGTTGCCTCTATTTTGACCTTTGCACAACCACCCCCCACCCTGACCAAAGTAATTAATTCAGCACCATTTTAACTTATACTGTGTGGTACTTGTCGAGGAAGCCTTGAAATTCATGACCAACCAATCTGCTGATAATTTAAAATTTGATTTTACTTGGTTTGATAATTGTATATTTTGGGTCTCATAATAATTGCTTGTTAGGTAAAAACATAAAACCAAATCATTTAAACTGCTCAGTGACTGGACTCTCTAAGAGTTTGGTTTGACGTCAATGAAGATTTGAAAATGAAATCTATTATCTTCTTCATCTTAAAACAAATCCACTGGTCCTTTCAAAAGGCATTTTACAAACTACAACATTAAAAAAAGAAAAACTAGATCTTCATGCCTATTTATTTCTAATTGTTTCATTTTTATTTGTTTCCAGAAAGAAGAAACTATAGTAAAGTCAACTTGAACAATTTCTTAAGGAAAACAGTTTAAAGAATTTATAAGAGGCTTCTGGAATTATTTTATCTAAGTAATAGCAGTTTAATTAGGCACTTCATCTAAGAGAATTTTGCTTATAATTAAGCAGTGGTTCTCTTGTCTCATCTATGAAACTCAGGCTACCAGACACTTCCTGTGTGCCACCTCACTTCTGCTCAGTCTGCCATGTGTTCACTCTTAACTGTATCAACTAACTTCATAAAGATAACCCAACAGTGTCTTATCTCAGCTGCGCCATGTGTCAAAAGCTCCCTGTCTTTGATTTTCTTTGATGCAGAGGCCTGGGCTCCCTACGATCCAGCTGGCCAGTGACCCAGGCAGGTATCTGGAGTCGTTAGTGAGCCCATGGGCCAGCCTTTGACCAACGGGAAGTGGTAGTGTGTATCGGAGGATAAATACTCACCTTTCTGTCTCATTGCTTGTGAATATTCTGATGCATTCTAATGGCTCCTCCTAGCATCCGTCCCAGTAGGATCAAGACCCAGTTGCCCTCAGTGGTGATCAGCTTAAAAGACAAACTGTTAAATTGTTTTTTCCACTTTCCATGTCTTAGTCTTCCCAGTTTCCTATGGTGTCAATTTCCAAAATAAATTACTCATATACATGTCCAAGCTCCTTCTGGGGGAAAAACCAGGCTAAGGACCTCATTATCTGTGTTTCTTTCCTGTTGTTTTTTTTTGTGTCTTACTAATTCTTTATATTTTCTTACCTTTTTCAATTTTTTAAAAATATTTTTCTTTCATTTTCCTTTGACAGCCTATCTTTTGGGAGATAAAAAATGATTTGCAGTTATAAAGGGGCAACATGAGAGATCCTTATGACGGTGGGAATGTTCTGTATCTTGATTGTGGTGGTGGATGTGTAAACCTACAGATTATAAAATTGAATAGAACTAAATATACACACATACACATAAATATAAGTAAAATCTGAGTAAGATCTGTGGATTTTATCAATGACAATATAATGGTTATGATTTTATATTACAGTTTTACAAGATGTTTCCATTGGAGGGAACCAGTAAAAGACACATTAGATCACCCTGTATTGTTACTTACAACTGCATGGGAATCTACAATTATCTCAATAAACATTTAATTAAAGAAAAAACAATTGTGCTCTTCTTCAACTGGAGTCCCTCAGTTTACACACACATAGGAATTGCATTCTTTTAACAGGTTAATAACCAGGTTAAATACTGAAATATACATTTGTAAGAGCATCTCATTTAAATTATGAACTCATTCAAAAGCCTATTTAGCTTTCAATTAAAAGCCATTCTGTTAACTTCTGTGCTTCGAACATCCTGGAATCTACTAGAAATAGTTAAATATCATATGTCAAATTAAATTATTTGAAAGAGCGTTCTCACTCAGTGCTTTTAATATCTATTAAGAAGGAAAGCACTGCTAAGCTATTTGATCTGTGCTAATAGAATATACCTTCTCTAAAGGAAGCTGTATAACATCTGTTTAGTCTATATCTTTTAATTTTCTTTTATTTGTTTATTTTTCATAAGGATATCCGTGCTCAGTTAAACCCACTGGAATGGTTTTCGAATGGAAAATATCATTGAACATTTACATTTGGAAAAAAAATGATGTCATCTGGCTGGATCAGCTATCTACCTGTCTCCCAAGAGTCCAGTTCAGAGACTGAATTTGTATTATGTAAAAATGATGTCCCCTCCACCCTTAAAACAAATTAAGCATAGGACTATAACAATAATTCTACATGCAATGCATTATAATTTTGAGGACCTCCTTTCTTCAGAATTATTTGTATCGACTCAGGACAACTTTAGGAACAGAGGAAATAAAAAAAATAAACTGGTCAAGGATTTCCCTTGTCTTATCTGTATAAAAACAAGCCTGCTACATTTTTCTGTAAGTGCTTATGACAACTCCCCATCCCAATGCATGTCTAATCCAAAAAGTTTGCCTTGGTCATCTTTCTCAAATGCTCTCTTTCCCTGTTTTAGTTACCCTTAGTCTATACCTTGACCATCTGCTACCTGTCAATAAATTCAGAGCACAAGCATTTACCTGCAGCAACTGTGAATGGTTCCCCTGGAAACATAGCATCCAGTAAAAACCAAAGCCAAAGAGAAAGGTGAGGTCGGGTATAACTTTCTTATCACAGCCTCCTTCGCGTTTTCCTTTTGGCCTTAGATGCTCTGTTGACCTCTGTCTACATTTTATGGCTAGGTTAATTCTTCTATTTCAATGAGTCTGAATTTTCAGAATCATGTGCTGGGGATGACCTTAAAAGTGCTCACCTCCAAAAAGATGATGTGAAAGAATGATAGAAAAAGGAAAAAGGAAATTGAGACTTGCAGACCAAGAAGATACCTTAGAGATGATTTTCCTCAACTTTCTAACTTTGTAAAGAGGAAGGTGGGGAAAGGACAGTTGAATGACCTTATGTTAGGCTTGTATCCCTCCGATGCTGGCTGCCACATCCTCTAAGCCTTGCTTCAGCAGAACTGCAGACCCAAGGCCAACAATATCCCAAGTCAGTGGAAGTATAAGAGATCCTAGACTAAGTGCTGAATCATTCAGATTAAAATTAGAATTTCTAATGCTGAAACTTTGAATATCCATCCACCAGCAGCTGAGTGTTGAGATTTTACTCTGTTGCCAAGTCCCTGATTTGTGTATTTTCATAGTCAGTGACCCAGTGACTTTCTTCCTTGTTACCTAAATCATTCCCTTGTTTCCCTGTATAAGGTCCTGTGGACTTTGGTCCTGTCTTTCTCACTTTTGGTCCTTCTCACAAACTTCCTATGGCCTGTGCAAGGACCCATAATTCTTACCCCCCCATGTATGAAATATACCACTTGTTCCTGGGGGTCCTAGATGTTCACAACCTAACTGCTTTGAGAGCTTCTTCTAAGAAGGTCTTCCCACCTCAGTGAACCTATACGAGGCCAGCACTACCTTCCTGGATGTGGATGTGTTTCTCCATCACCAGTCAAAGGGATTCCACAAATATCTTACAGTCTAGGGACACTTATCTTACTTTTGGTTTAGATATCTGTCTGAAAGATGTTTTTCTATGTTGTCTAATTTAATAGGTCCCCTTCTGCCCATATCATGGTAAAATTCAATCTTAAAGTCCAATTTTGGGGATTATGAGGGAGGGGCCAGGCATGAGAAAAGTCAGTATGTGAAAATGACACATTCAAAATGGAGAAAGAGAATTAAAGCTATTATTAAAAAAGGAGTATTGTATTCTCCTGATTTGATTAACTGCTTTCTTTTATTCCTTTACTTCCAGGGATGCTTTAGTCATATTCAGCTCTCAAAACTATTTTCTTTAAGCACAATAACTGTGATAGTAAGTATTATCTAGTGGTTGCTGATGTTTGCTTTTTTAAAAATATCACACCATAATTAGTATTGTACAAGACACATAAGAGATACTTAAAAGTAACTGCCTTTTCTAGCTGAGTTCTATGGAATATAAATGAAAAAATATAAAAAATGTTTTATTATCTCTCAAGCAGCATGCAAATGTAAATATAAAACCTTCTTATACTGAAGTGCACAGATGTAATGCAAACCAAGGCATGTTACAAATTTGAAATGTAATTATTTTAGATATAGCAATTTTAATATTTACTGTGGAGGATGGTTAACCAATATTTTCTGTTTTTTCCTTCATGCTTCATTTTTCCATATAGTTCTCATTAGCTAATCAAAAGGCAAAGGGAAAACATTGTAGGAAAACAGTGGTACATAGTAGAAAATACAATAAATTTTTATTTGTCATTTGGCAGATACATTTACATTGGTACAGAACATACTCTTATAGAACAAAATGTTTATTTTATATATATATATAAAAACCAATTTTCAACTCTTAAAAAGCCTGAATAATTAAAAGTACTAATCAGAAATGAGCATGTACTACAACTACACACACCAAATAGATAAATGTTGTCAACTTAACATTGAGCAAAAGAAGTTAAATACAAAAGTGAATATACCATACTAACCCTTTAATGAGAAGGTCAACCACACACAAAACTTACCCGGGGTGTTAGAGATTAGGAGAGTGGTTGCCCTATGGGTGGAAGTAATGCCTGGCAGGGGAGGTGTGTGTCTGGAATTACAATAATGTTGTTTCTTGATCTAGGTGCTGGCTTCCTTAGTGTGTTTACTCTGAGAAAATTTATTAAGCCACGCTCATGTAACATATACACAGATGTCCTACGAGACGTCTGGCTAGTTTTGCTTATGGTTTTCAGGTTGAATCCTGATTAATGGGAAGTGTGTATTTGGTAAGGATATACCAAATATTTTGGCTATATGTGAGTTATTGTTTTAAGGGCTATTAAAACTAAAACAGACAGGTTTTAATACTTTACTTATTGGAAGCAAGCAGATGATGTGAATTCATGAACCATTGTCTAAGCTCAGAGAATCTTAAGTGAATAGAAACAACCTTGTGATAGTCATAAATGTCTTCATGTTGTGAGTGGGATTCTATGAGTTGGAATGGTGTTCCAAGTGGTCATTTCTAGTGGTTAACAGAAACCACATTTTGTGCTTCTCAAATACTGCTAAACTTGCTGTGTCATGTTTTTTTCCCATAACTTAATTGAAAGGTGATAGCCAAATGTTATAATTAAAGGCCATAAATACAGTAGCTGATTTGTGTAAAAAACAACTTTGACACTTAATTACCTACCTAGGGCTATAATTTCATTAGAATCATGGCATAAGTCCAGTTTAAAGAATGCCTCATGAATCTCTTTGGATTACTGGGGAAAAAAAATCATTTTTTCTTTATATCTTTTCTCACTACCTGTCAAAAGTGATAACAGCAACAACAACAGAAAAAAAAAGGAAAAGAAAAGGAAAAAGACAAAAGGAAAATGACTTTTTAAAAACTTTCATGATTTTATAAATAAACAAAATCAGTCAGTGTCGCACCCAGTAATATTTTTGTTCCTTGAAATGCCTTTCAGTCTTAGAAAATGTGGCTTAGTGCTCATGAAAATGAAAGATTCAAAGCAATGACTAATATAAAATTTTTTTCCATGCAGTTATTTGTTACCATAGAAGAATATTGCCTTGTGATTGAAAGCATATATATTGCAACTTTATACTGAACCATTGTAAACTTTTTATCTTTAAATGGACGATAATCTCAA
The DNA here is from genome assembly GCF_002837175.3 of Physeter macrocephalus. Lineage (NCBI taxonomy): Eukaryota > Metazoa > Chordata > Mammalia > Artiodactyla > Physeteridae > Physeter > Physeter macrocephalus. Next base: position 26,212,180 of record NC_041221.1, read on the forward strand.
CCCCCAGGCCTAAAATAAGTAGTTGGCTATACATAAGTTTTCAGTGTTGACAGAAATTATAATACTGAGGTTACCCTCAGTGACTGCTTTTCTCTAAAAGTTAAAATAAAAATGGATTTATCAGAAAGACTTTTCCTAATCCAAAATTTCATTATTTCGATTTATATTGGCCAATTGCCTACCATATGAATGTAATGATTTAGGCATTTAAAGAAGATGAAAGTTCAGCAGGTTAATTTTATTAGAGAAACTTGAGAGGGTAATTGACAGAAACTATTGATATAAGGCAGTGGTAAAGATGGATGTATGTAGCAAGGAGTATTCTTTTTTTTTTTTTTTTTTTTTTGCGGTACGCGGGCCTCTTGCTGTTGTGGCCTCTCCCGTTGCGGAGCACAGGCTCCAGACGCACAGGCGCAGCGGCCATGGCTCACGGGCCCAGCCGCCCTGCGGCATGTGGGATCTTCCCGGACCGGGGCACGAACCCGCGTCCCCTGCATTGGCAGGCGGACTCTCAACCACTGTGCCACCAAGGAAGCCCTCAAGGAGTATTCTTAATTTTTACCTAAGTGGATAGAATAAATTCCTCATGTAATATCATTTATATTCTTTACTGGGGAAAGATGACTGATATAGAATTTGATTAAATAATAAATCATACCCAAAAAGTTACTCAAAAAAAGAATTCAGGCAGTGTGTTCCCCAGAATTTTGAAATGGGTGATATGAATGCCAATGCCACTGCCTGCTGTGTGGCCCTTTAAAGCTCAGGCCATTTTCCGGATCTCAGATTGCTCATCTGGGAAATTAGCAGTGTGGACGAAATTGTAAAGTTCTCTCCACTTCCAGAAGTTTAAAATGCAATTTCATTATTTTCTTATGCTCAATCAATTTTAACAGAACACATAATTGAGTACATGGAGTGGTTTATAATATAATCTTTGGGAGCAGAGAAAATACTAAGTGCTTTCTTTCTACTTTCCTGTGATGTTTTAAAAGAGAGACTGGATAGAAGAGTATATGGTAGAAAGCAGCATAGCACATAACCAATACAGGTGAGTGGTGTTTGCAATAATTTTACTCTCCTGCTATGCTTCTGCCATCTGATTATCTCTCCTTTGTCTTACAGCAAAAGCTGCCATCTATGAATGAATGCATATATTACATATTAATATTTTATGTTTAAAATGATAATTTTTCAATATTTTCCCTTGACCAATTTACCCCTATTTTTTTAAACAGCTTTATTGAAGTATAAATGACATAGGATGAACTATATATTGAATACTATTTTGAATGTACAATTTGAAAAGTTTGGGGTAGTTTCACTATCTTGATTGTGCTGATGGTTTTACAGGTGTAAATGTAGTTCAAAACTGGATTTCTTCTATTCTGATTTGATTCAAATATTCTTTCTACTCTAATAGTCTGCCTCCTTGCTTCACTCAGTGTACTTAATCTTGTAAAGTTCAATCAGAAAAATATTCAGTTTAACAAATCCACATTGGAAATGTACATAATCAATAGACAAGTTAGGGTTATCCATTTAAACTTATTATACAATTATTTATTTTTCTTTTGATTTATTCAACAAATATTTCTTTCATTATGAGCCAGGAACTCTGCTAGGCATCAGAATATTACTAAAAGATTACTAAACTGGATGAGAAGAAGAGGCTGTATTCCCTGTGACCTTATAGTTTAATTGGAGATACAGGAGGTATACTTTAGTTGGAGATTGAAGCAATAGAGTGGGGGATGGGATATAAGGTAAACACATGGTGCTCTGGGAATAACACGAGAGTCCTTACCCAACCTTGTGGAAGACTTCCTGGAGGAAATGATGTCTGAAAACAAGTAGGATTTATCCACTTAAGGGAGAAGTATGTGAGAGTGTTCTGAGAAGAGGGGACTGAATTTGCGAGATCCCCAAGGGGAGATGGACAATGAAACCTGGCAGTAGCCCAGCCTATCTGGACCAGGAAGTTAAGAGTTTATCAGGATTTGGAACATGGGGCCTGGTGGATCATGTTAAAACACCTAATCCCCTGGTCTAGAAATGACGAGATTAAGATTTGATCATAATAAAATCCCAATGACCATTTTGAGAGTTGTGGCTTGAGTCTGTGTGTGATGTGTTAGCTTAAATTAGATGAATGAAATTGTGATGCAGACAAGTTCAAGAAGTATATATGAGACGGAAAGGGTAGGTCTTAAAACAGAGAAGATTTAAGAGGAGGGAGAGCTCTGATGAAAAACAAAAATCAAAGCTACTGCCCAGGTTTCTGGTTTGACAAAAGGGATGGATCATGATGTTACTTATAGAATTAAGGCTTGCAGGGGAAGGTGAGGGTTTGGTTTTTATGATCCATTGTATATTCAAATTGACATGCGTGGTTGATAATTAGATACTTAGGTTTAAACCTCAGTAAAGAGATCAGACCTGAACTGATTATTTCAGTCTTTCTTTTTATTGAGATATAATTGACATACAACATTGTGTGAGTTTAAGGTATACAGCATATTGATATATTTATATACTGCAATATGATTACCACCATTGTGTTAGCTAACAGCTCTATCACATCACATAGTTATCATTTTCTTCTTCTTCTTCTTCCTTTTTTTTTTTTTTTTTGGAAATGAGAACAATTGAGATCCAGTCTCTTAGCAACTTTGAAGGTGACACAACAGAATTGTTGATTATAGTCACCATGCTGTGCGTTAGATCTCCAGAACTTATTTAACTACTAGTTGAAAATTTGTACATTAAAAGACCTCTCCCCAATTCCCCCACCTCCCAGGCCCTAGTAACCAGCATTCTACTCTCAGTTTCTGCAAGTTTGGCTTTTTGAGATTCCACCTGTAAGTGATATCATTCCAGTCTTTAGCTATATGCTCTGTGATCCTGTGCTTGAAGCCATGAGAATACCTTAATTGCAGAGTAAAATTTTCTACAGTTATATTTTTTTCTTTCATGTATGGTTCTGAATTTTCCAAATTCCACTTACTACACATGCATTACTAAACAGAAATATCAAGCTTGAAATCCTTATACTTTAAAACTTTCAATCTTAAAACCTTTGTTAAAGGTCCTTGAATCTCTGTCCTCTTTAAGAAAATGAAGAAAAGACACATGATGATTCTTTTTAAAAACAAAAAGAATCATGCAGAGAATTAATCAAATTAATATTAAAGTCCCCACACAGTACCAGGTACATGTGATTTTTTTTTTTTAGTCTGTGAGATAAAAGGCATGATCCAAAATAGAACTATGTTTTTAGTTACATGTATGGTGACCTTTATGTATAAGACAAACAGATTTTTCCACACTTTATTTATAGACAGTAGTATTTTAATAGAAGGATTGTTAATCTTCAAATAGTTTAATACTACAGGTAATGAAATAGCTTTATAAATCATGGATAGTGATCTGAAAAAGTCACTCATTCAAGAGATTAAAAAGAAAAAATTGAATGAAGTCATAGAACAAAACTACTGTCTCAGTTTTTCACTTTTAGTGATGGAAAAGCCAGGCAATCAAACGAAGAGATACATTTTCAATCACATTTGTGAGTCTAAATATAACGTTACAAGAAAATTGGATGCCAGATAGCAATATAAAAAATAGATATTGATATGAGTGTTTATGTTCCTATGAATAAAGTTCTTTTATTACGACACCATTATTTTTATGTGACTATAAGACCCTGAGGTAGTGAAAACTGTTTTTCACAAAATAATCTGACAAAAATATCCCTATGAAAAAGAATAATTGTATGATTTTTAATCTAGTTTAGATCCTGGTTTTGACTGATTCTTTTATCTGTTATTCTATGTAAAGTATTAAAATATGTATAATTTTGATCTTAGCTCTTTTGTCTGGTCCTTATTCTAAGGTAAGGGGATATTTTTCTTCTCCTTTCAAAATTCTGTATTGTTTTGTGTCAGTTACTGCTGTTGATAATAAATCACCCGCAAATTTAGTGGCTTCAAACCATAGAAAGTTATTATTTTACATGTGTCTACATTGATTTGATGGTTTCACTGAGTGGCCTGGGCTTGTCATGCATTTGTGGTCAGATTTCTGGGAACTGGCTGGTCTGGGAAGACCTGGGCTAGACCTACTTGACTCTGCTCAGATATACATGGTCCCTCGTGGTCCATGTTTGTCCAGTCTGGTTTCTCATTGTGGGCAGGGCTCCAAGAGAGACAGTAGAAGTGAGTGTCTAACACTAAGGCAAGTCACAAGATCAGACCAGATTCAAAGGTAAAAATTGCAAAGTCATGTTGCAAAGGATGAGGGGGCACAGGAAGGCTTGGAGAATAGGGACCGTTTTTGGACCTCTATCCTAACACATATTGTATGCTTTATTTACTTAGTTGATTAAAAACCGCTCAAGAATCGAGAAGGGATTTTTTAAAAGATCATTGTCATTGGTATTAAAGAAGACAATAAACCATTATATTAATATTTTATTTATTGTTGATTCTTGTTGCTAGTTGCAAACTACATAATATCTTTAAGTACTTTAGATTACTTTTAATTTTTGTATGTTATTTATTTTTGAACACCTGTTAAGCAAAATATTTCACAGCACAAAGATGAAGCACTGTCTTCCTTACATTCAGTGAGTTCAATTTATCAGGAAGACAGTAAAGCTGCAAGAAAAAAAATACATCATGGTTTTCTAAAAGCTGTGTAAATTCTCTATGGCAATCATGGCAAAGGAAGAACTAGGCCTTTCTATGGGAGTTAGGGGATGTTTTCATTAGATGGAATGGCTTGATCTCCAGCTAGAGATGAACAGGAGTTCATTATGTAGAGGGGGAGGGCAGGATGTACATGTTACATACAGGGACCAGGAAATAATTCAGTGTATCCAGCAGTCAGGAGGAGAAGGCTGAGGCTGAAGTCAGAAAGTTGATGGGGACTAGATGGTGAAGGACCTTGTAGACCCTAGTCAGGAATATGGACTTATTTTATGAGAATTTGTAAAATAACCCACAGGACATTCAAACTCTGATTTTTTAATGTTTTGTGAATTCACAGATTCCTATTTACATCCAGAAAGCATATCTTTTCCTATCCCACCATGCCTACACCATGCTTTTTTTTTCTCTTTCAAGTATTTGCTAATCTGACTTTGAACTCTAGTGATTGAGCCATGTTTTCTTTTTATTTCTTTTCCTTTTCCCTCTTTCTTTTTCTTTCCTTTCCTTCCTTCCCCACTGCTCTTTTTTTTTTTTGGAAAAACAGTATCTTTCCTTTCTGCCACAATGACCAGTCTAGCAGCAAGATGAGTCAATGAACTCACTTATGACCTCTGACCTTCACTGCTTCAGTCTTTCATGTCATGCTGCTGACCAGAAGGCAGTAAGACCCAATTCTGGATTTAGGTTTCAGAAATTAAGCAAATACCATTTTAGGTCTATAAATGTATTCCACATTCCGTAATTCTGCATTTGCCAAAGCCTAACATGGGAGTTTTAGCATTCGTTCCATTAATAAAAAGTGTTAATTTGCTTCCAATTTGAAATTTCTTTAGTGCAGGTAGCTTTAGGAGTCTTATAGTGGAAGAAAGCTTGCACTAGGGCAGATCTGTGCATCCCTGGTTCTGGGATATTATATATAATATTATCTTCTTCAATACCGCTATTGCCCCGAACACATGAGTTAGCAGAATTTTAGGGCTAGAAGAGATAAAATTTCTGGATTGTGAGCTCCCTGATACCAGGGGTGGGGTTTTGTTTATTACTGCTGTTATTACTGCTGTTATTATTGCTGTTATTATTATTTTAATTCTAGGTTTATTGTCCATCCCACTGTTAGTGATTAAAAAATGACTATCACATGAGTCTAGTTCAACTTTCCTATGTCATCAAAAGGGAAAATTTCCTTAGTGTCAAGGTCACCATTTTAACCATAATGTTGTCTGTTGAGGTTTATTTGCTGTTTCTCCAAACATTTTTTCTCAAGTTTATTTGTAACTTTATACCTCTTTCCTCTACTATCATAAACAGTCTGATGTTCTAATCCTGGTCAGTGATATCATTTATGCCTTACTATTTTCCAATGCTTTTTGGTAATCCTTAAAAAAAAAAAGGCAAGAAAACATAGTTCATCCATAGGTATTTTCAGAAGTAGGCTGTTTACTTTGGAGATCACAAAACAGTCCCTCATTAAGTAAAATAAATTAGCTCAATTGGTTTAAATTGATGGATCAATAGTCTCCTTTCTACCCTGAATCTACTTTACTAATTTTAGTAGAGAAGCTGATAATTGCTTCCCTATTTGTACCCTCTTTGAAAATAATCTGCAGCCAACTGAAGTTCCAACCATCCCTTTCTGCCTTTATTTACTTATTTTCTTGGTAGCATGTAACTCCTTAACTGCCATTAACAGAATGAAGTTTTGACTTAAGGAACCTAATCTATAAACAATGCTGAGTCTGATTTTACAAGAATTTGAACTAGAAACCTTAGAGTTGAGGCAAATTAAAGTATGCTAAGTGTTGAACTTGAGTTCAACCCTATAGATGTAAAACCAGAGTGGATGTTAGAGCGTACTAAAACCATTGAGGAAAAGGCATAACTCACTAGGAAGTTTGTTTTTGTAGAGAAGTAGGTGGGTGCATTAGATAATACAGTGAGAGGCAGAGATGAAAATAAGGGATGGTTTCGGTCTCTAACTTTCAAATTCTGGATCCATGTACCTTGGGTGTGCATTTTTTCCTAGTTCCACAAATATTTAGAAGATCATCTATGTGATTTAACAAAAGAAACTCCTATACCTATATCTGCACGAATGTCTTTCTCTTACTGCAATTAGGAAGCAACCTAAATGTCCATCGACAGATTAATGGACAACGATGTGGTACATATATATGTAATGGAATATTACTCAGCCACAAAAAGGAATGAAATTGGGCCATTTGTAGAGATGTGGATGGACCTGGAGACTGTCACACAGAGTGAAGTAAGTCAGAAAGAGAAAAACAGATATAGTATATTAACACATATATGTGGAATCTAAAAGAAATGGCATAGATGATCTTATTTGCAGGGCAGAAATAGAGACACAGGTGTAGAGAACAAACATATGGATACCAAGGGGGAAGGAAGGGTGGGATGAATTGGGAGATGGAGATTGACATATACACACTATTGATGCTATGTATAAAATAGATAACTAATGAGAAACTACTGTAAAGCACAGGGAACTCTACTCAATGCTCTGCAGTGACCTAAATGGGAAGGAAATCCAAAAAAGAGGGGATATATGTATACGTATAGCTGATTCACTGCCTAAAGTAGAAACTAACACAACATTGTAAAGCCACTAAACTCCAATAAAAATTAAAAATAAATAATAACTAATACATTATAACTTTAGAAGCTTCTAAGTCCACTATTAGAAATACCTTTTCTGAAATGTATTCCAAAAATATTTCTTTCTAAATTTTTTCAATATTGTTTTGTAGCTGAGATTAGTACTGCTAGAGATGACTTTCTGCAAGCCATTCTATTTTCCAGTTCTGAATATGACCTTTGGTTTCAAAGGGCAGCTGTTCCATCGGACTCTGAAATATTGATAAGGAGTACTGTCTAGCTGGTGAACCACCAAACATCACAAGCAAGGGTTTGAAAGCAGGCTTCCTGCTCAATTTTCCATTCTGCAAATGCGTGTTGGCGTTAAAGGTCAAGAATGGTACCATAGGGATTTTTGATTGCATTAACCAGATTTCTCAGCTCTGAATCACTTTCTTTCCAAAGCTGTAGAAGCAGATGCTCTAAAATAAATTTAGTCATTACCCTTTATGGTATTACCTCCACTTTGCCTGTCTGGCAAAATGTCTAATATTGGATGACAGTGGAAAAGAGCTTTTCAATTCTGCCTTGGTAGAGAGGGGAAGAGAAAATCAAACAAAGGAAAACAAAATACAGTGGGCTTCAGAATATTCCTTTCTATTTTCTATTGTTTGCCAGTGACTCATTTTCTAGAACTCTGATCAAAGCTGCTTAAAAAGGCCAAATCAGAGCTCCTACCCAATTTAATCTGTTAATTAATCAATACATTTATTGATTTTTGAAGAGACATATGTAGCACTGAAATATTTCTTTATTTCCTCAAGACAAACTATTTCTTTGCTTTTAAGAAACTTATAGTTTATTCTAGGAAATATACACAACTAACCTGAAAATACCAAACATATACATGTACAGGCCTGTACATGTACAGGCCTGTACACATATATACAGGCCTGTGTATAATATAAGATAGTTATTTCATAGAATAGTTATTTAAAACATCAGTATTGTTTAGTAGACTTTAAGGAAAAACACAAAATCATGGGGAAAATATAATTAATTCTCACATTAATACAAAAATGTGTTGGTTTCTTTGGCTTAAGGCACTTATCAAGAGTTTTTAACACCTCATGTAAAATCTGCAACTTTGATTGATTTTTTTCTTTTTAAACTAGACTATTTGCAGTTTTGTCCAAGTTTCTTTCATGTTTAAATACTAATCCTTAATATTCTGGGCTCCCTTCTTGTGTACAAGAATATTATTCCCCCATGATATCTTTCTAGGCATATATTTCTTACAAGCTTTGCTATCCTTTTCCCTGTTCCAATAACATCTTTATTTCAATGTGAGCCATCCTGGTCACATGATGCTCTTGTCTGCCCATTATGTCTTTCCCTTTGTCTTTTATACCTATCTGGCTATCCCCTTACAGAAATGCCCCTTCCCCACTTCATGTACTCCTGGTGGGAGAATCACCAAAATGCTCACTGACCCTTGACCAAGGGATTGGCACCTAACCCAAGCTGGACTAATGAATGTATTATTTAGAGGTGTCTATGGTTTCGAGAGAGCTGTGACTTCACTGGTTGGGTTGGGATTGTAGTAGAGATGGGGGTGTGAACATCTATGTCACACATACTTTCCTCTTCCTGGACTTTTCCTAGGGTTGTCCTTTAAAAAAAGAAAGAGAAAACAATGGCCTCTACGCAGGGGGTGAATTGAATAGTCCCTTCTGGTTGCTTTTGTTCTAAATCATTGTCATCCTACATAAAAAACCTCAAGTCAGGACTTTGAAAGACAAGTCTAACTTGACACACTACCCTGTCCCCCACCCACCCATGGAGGGGAATAGGAGAAAAGGGGAAGGGAGGCCAAACACACTGCAGACTCTATGTCTCAAATAAGAGAGTCCCTGTCTTCCTTCTGCCTTCACACCCCTCTTAATAAAGAAGTCAGACTCAACTTTCTGTGCATTGTTGTATGAGATATTTTGAGTGACCCTGAAAATTAAAGCAAGTAAAATGCTACATATAATACATTTAAAAAGAGGAATGTATGTATGAATGGACATGAAAATCAGAAATCCTCAGATCCCCCAAATATAGTGAAAGCTGAATCCCTGGGAGAAAAGACAGGGCTAGCACTAACTTTCACTCAGAGGGTTTCTGAAAACCTTGAATTTTGACTTTAATAGTCAACTATACTATATATAACAGGTGATAACATTTAGGGTTGCCTTAATGTGGTGAAGCTAATAGGAAGAATAAGAGTTATATCCTGCTACCCAGCAGGGTGATCTGGATCCTCCTAGATCCAGATGAGCTAGATAAACAAAAGAATGAAGAAACTGAGATTTCAGAAAAATACAAATAAAAAAATATAGCCCAGCCTAGACACATTCCAGAGAAATTATAGATCCCCAAAGCAAAAGTGATCTTAAAAAGTGGTGGGTAAGTTTAGAGCGGTGGTCATCTTCAGAGTAAGGCTCGACTGACTGCCTTTCCATTGCAACAATGAAGGTAGAGTTCCATCTGTATTGAATTACATCTGTATTGAATTCAAGGAAAATATCTGTTAACTAAGAATGGTATTCCCAACAAATGATCTTTTAGGAAAGAAGGTGAATAAGGATATTTGTAGATAACAAAACAGAGTTTACTACTAATCACCCTCCTCTGACAGGGGGAAATGGATAGTTTCTAACAAAAGAAGGAAGGTTGAATAAAGACATATGTTAAAATGAGAGTAAAATTTAGCAACTATTGATTGCATAAAAGCAAGAGCAAAAATTAGGGAGAAAGCCATAATTTGTTGTAAGTTAAATTTAAAAATATGTGCATTAAATAGGTGAAGTAAATATAAAGAAATAGATAGAGCATCTAAGGCTCCAGCAAGTAGAGGAGAAAAGAATAATGTTTGAATGACCCTCAATTCATACGGAAGTTGGGAAAGGTGAGGAGGACGAGGTGGGGTTTTTAACACTGGTCCTGCTGGAAGGACAGGTATCAGCAAGCTCTAAACAACTGTCAGGTACCATATCAGGTGATTCTTTGAAATTATCAATAGAATACGGAAAAACTGACGCCTTATAACTCAGCTCTTAACCTCTTGTCAATTCCAGGAAAACAGAAACAACTTGCATTACCACTCATCAAAATTAAATGATAAGGGCAGAGTTCACCCGGAATAATTTTGGGGGGGAGGAAAGAGATAGTATTAATACAGGTAGATCTTATATGAAGTGGGGGGCTGTGAACCACTCTTTTATTAGCTGCAACTTTCATATTTTCTTTGGTACAAAGTGTAGAGACTGATTTTTTTAATTGAAAATCATTTTCTATTGTAATGATGTATAACATCGGGTTATTTTATTCACTACAGGGCATATCTTATAAAGTAAAAATTACTGGAGGGGGAAATAAATTAGGAGTTTGGGATTAACATATACACACTACTACATATAAAATAAAGAACAAGGACCTACTGTAGAGTACAGACAACTATATTCAATATCTTTTTTTTTATTTCAATCATTTTTTTAACATCTTTACTGGAGTATAATTGCTTTACAAGGTTGTGTTAGTTTCTGCTGTAGAACAAAGTGAATCAGCAATAAGTATACGTATATCCCCATATCCCCACCCTCTCACGTCTCCCTCCCACCCTCCCTACCCCACTCCTCTAGGTGGTCACAAAGAACCGAGCTGATATTCTTGTGCAATGTGGTTTCTTTCCACTAGTTATCTATTTTACATTTGGTAGTGTATATAGGCCCAGTAGTGGGATTGCTGGGTCGTATGGTAGTTGTATTTCTAGTTTTTTAAGGAAATGCCATACTGTTCTCCATAGTGGCTGTATCAATTTACATTCCCACCAACAATGCAAGAGGGTTTCCTTTTCTCCACACCCTCTCCAGCATTTATTGTTTCTAGATTTTTTGTTGATGGTCATTCTGACCAGTATGAGGTGATACCTCATTGTAGTTTTGATTTGCATTTCTCTAATTATTAGGGATGTTGAGCATCCTTTCATGTGCTTGTTGGCATTCTGCATGTCTTCTTTGGGGAAATGTCTGTTTAGGTCTTCTGCCCATTTTTGGATTGGGTTTTCTTTTTTTTTTTTTTTTGATATTGAGCTGCATGAGCTGCTTGTATATTTTGGAGATTAATCCTTTGTCACTTGCTTAGTTTACAAATATTTTCTCCTATTCAGTGGGTTGTCTTTTCATCTTGCTTATGGTTTCCTTTGCTGTACAAAAGCTTTTAAGTTTCATTAGGTCCCATTTGTTTATTTTTGTTTTTATTTCCATTTCTCTAGGAGGTGGGTCAAAAAGGATCTTGCTGTGATTTATGTCATAGAGTGTTCTGCCTATGTTTTCCTCTAAGAGTTTGATAGTGTCTGGCCTTAACATTTAGGTCTTTAATCCATTTTGAGCTTACTTTTGTGTATGGTGTTAGGGAGTGTTCTAATTTCATACTTTTACATGTAGCTGTCCAGTTTTCCCAGCACCACTTATTGAAGAGGCTGTCTTTTCTCCACTGTATATCCTTCCCTCCTTTATCAAAGACAATGAGACCGTATGTGTGTGGGTTTATCTCTGGGCTTTCTATCCTGTTCCATTGATCTATATTTCTGTTTTTGTGCCAGTACCATACTGTCTTGATTACTGTAGCCTTGTAGTATAATCTGAAGTCAGGGAGCCTGATTCCTCCAGCTCCATTTTTCGTTCTCAAGATTGCTTTGGCTATTCGGGGTCTTTTGTGTTTCCATACAAATTGTGAAATTTTTGGTTCTAGTTCTGTAAAAAATGCCAGTGGTAGTTTGATAGGGATTGCATTGAATCTGTAGATTGCTTTGGGTAGTAGAGTCATTTTCACAATGTTGATTCTTCCAATCCAAGAACATGGTATATCTCTCCACCTATTTGTATCATCTTTAATTTCTTTCATCAGTGTCTTATAATTTTCTGCATACAGGTCTTTTGTCTCCTTAAGTAGGTTTATTCCTAGATATTTTATTCTTTTTGTTGCAATGGTAAATGGGAGTGTTTTCTTAATTTCACTCTCAGATTTTTCATCATTAGTGTATAAGAATGCCAGAGATTTCTGTGCATTAATTTTGTATCCTGCTACTTTACCAAATTCATTGATTAGCTCTAGCAGTTTTCTGGTAGCATCTTTAGGATTCTCTATGTATAGTATCATGTCATCTGCAAACAGTGACAGCTTTACTTCTTCTTTTCCAATTTGGATTCCTTTTATTTCTTTTTCTTCTCTGATTGCTATGTCTAAAACTTCCAAAACTATGTTGAATAAGAGTGGTGAGAGTGGGCAACCTTGTCTTGTTCCTGATCTTAGTGGAAATGGTTTCAGTTTTTCACCATGAGGAGGATGTTGGTTGTGGGTTTGTCATATATGGCCTGTATTATGTTGAGGAAAGTTCCCTCTATGCCTACTTTCTGCAGGGCTTTTATCATAAGTGGGTGTGGAATTTTGTCAAAAGCTTTCTCTGCATCTATTGAGATGATCATATGGTTTTTCTCCTTCAGTTTTTTAATATGGTGCATCACGGTGATTGATTTGCATATATTGAAGAATCCTTGCATTCCTGGAATAAACACCATTTGATCATGGTGTATGATCCTTTTAATGTGCTGTTGGATTCTGTTTGCTAGTATTTTGTTGAGGATTTTTGCATCTATGTTCATCAGTGATAGTGGCCTGTAGTTTTCTTTCTTTGTGACGTCTTTGTCTGGTTTTGGTATCAGGGTGATGGTGGCCTCATAGAATGAGTTTGGGAGTGTTCCTCCCTCTGCTATCTTTTGGAAGAGTTTGAGAAGGATAGGTGTTAGCTCTTCTCTAAATGTTTGATAGAATTCGCCTGTGAAGCCATCTGGTCCTGGGCTTTTGTTTGTTGGAAGATTTTTAATCACAGTTTCAATTTCAGTGCTTGTGATTGGTCTGTTCATATTTTCTATTTCTTCCCAGTTCAGTCTCAGCACGTTGTGCATTTCTAAGCATTTTTCCATTTCTTCCGGGTTGTCCATTTTATTGGCATATAGTTGCTTGTAGTAATCTCTCATGATCCTTTG
>NC_041221.1:26226809-26243123 GCF_002837175.3 Physeter macrocephalus
TCCCATATTAGGGAAGTTTTCAACTATAATCTCTTCAAATATTTTCTCAGTCCCTTTCTTTTTCTCTTCTTCTTCTGGGACCCCTATAATTTGAATGTTGGTGCGTTGAATGTTGTCCCAGAAGTCTCTGAGACTGTCCTCAGTTCTTTTCCTTCTTTTTTCTTTATTCTGTACTGCAGTAGTTATTTCACGATTTTATCTTCCAGGTCACTTATCCGTTCTTCTGCCTCAGTTATTCTGCTATTGATCCCTTCTAGAGTATTTTTAATTTCATTTATTGTGTTGTTCATCATTGCTTGTTTCCTCTTTAGTTCTTCTAGGTCCTTGTTAAATGTTTCTTGCATTTTCTCTATTCTATTTCCAAGATTTTGGATCATCTTTAATATCAATATTCTGAATTCTTTTTCCGGTAGACTGCCTATTTCCTCTTCATTTGTTAGGTCTGGTGGGTTTTAACCTTGCTCCTTCATCTGCTGTGTGTTTTTCTATCTTTTCATTTTGCTTATCTTACTGTGTTTGGGGTCTCCTTTTCATAGGCTGCAGGTTCGTAGTTCCCATTGTTTTTGGTGTCTGTCCCCAGTGGCTAAGTTTGATTCAGTGGGTTGTGTAGACTTCTTGGTGGAGGGGAGTAGTGCCTGTGTTGTGGTGGATGAGGCTGGACCTTGTCTTTCTGGTGGGCAGGTCCACGTCTGGTGGTGTGTTTTGGGGTCTCTGTGGCCTTATTATGATTTTAGGCAGCCTCTCTGCTAATGGGTGGGGATGTTTTCCTGTTTTGCTAGTTGTTTGGCATAGGGTGTCCAGCACTGTAGCTTGCTGGTCGTTGAGTGAAGCTGGGTCTTGGTGTTGAGATGGATATCTCTGGGAGATTTTCACCGTTTGATATTACGTGAATCTGGGAGGTCTCTTGTGGACCAGTGTCCTGAAGTTGGCTCTCCCACTTCAGAGGCACAGCACTGAGTCCTGGCTGGAGCACCAAGAGCCTTTCATCCACGTGGCTCAGAATAAAAGGGAGAAAAAATAGAAAGAAAGAAAGAAAGAGGATAAAATAAAATAAAATAAAGTAAGATACAATAAAATAGTTATTAAAATAAAAAATAATTATTATAAAAAAAATTTAAAAAGTAAAAAAAAGAAAAAAAGAACAGACGGTCAGAATCCTAGGCCAAATGGTGAAAGCAAAGCTATACAGATAAAATCTCACACAGAAGCATACACATACACACTCACAAGAAGAGGAAAAGGGGAAAAAATATATCTTGCTCCCAAAGTCCACCTCCTCAATTTGGGATGATTCGCTGTCTATTCAGGTTTTCCACAGATGAAGGTACATCAAGCTGATGGTGGAGCTTTAATCCGCTGCTCCTGAGGCTTGGGAGGGAGGGGTACGGATGCGGGGCGAGCCTGCGGCGGCAGAGGCCAACATGATGTTTCACCAGCTTGAGTCACACCGTGTGTTCTCCCGGGGAAATTGTCCCTGGATCCTGGGACCCCGGCAGTGGTGGGCTGCACAGGCTCCCGGGATGGGAGGTGTGGAGAGTGACCTGTGCTCTCACACAGACTTCTTGGTGGCGGCAGCAGCAGGTTTAGCGGCTCATGCCCGTCTCTGGGGTCCGCGCTGATAGCCGCGGCTCGCGCCCGTCTCTGGAGCTCCTTTAGGCGGTGCTCTGAATCCCGTCTCCTCGCGCCCCAGGAAACAAAGCAGGAAGAAAAGGTCTCTTGTCTCTTCGGCAGCTCCAGACTTCTCCCGGACTCCCTCCCGGCCAGCCGTGGCGCACTAGCTCCTTCAGGCTGTGTTCGCGCCGCCAACCCCAGTCCTCTCCCTGGGATCCGACCGAAGCCCGGGGCTCAGCTCCCAGCCCCCGCCCGCCCCGGCGGGTGAGCAGACAAACCTCTCGGGCTGGTGAGTGCCGGTCGGCACCGATCCTCTGTGCGGGAATCTCTCCGCTTTGCCCTCCGCACCCCTGTGGCTCGCTCTCCTCCGCGGCTCCGGAGCTCCCCCCTCCGCCACCCGCAGTCTCCTCCCGTGAAGGGGCTTATAGTGTGTGGGAACCTTTCCTCCTTCACAGCTCCCTCCCACTGGTGCAGGCCCCGTCCCTATTCTTTGTCTCTGTTTTTTCTTTTTTCTTTTGCCCTACCCAGGTCCGTGGGGAGTTTCTTGCCTTTTGGAAGGTCTGAGGTCTTCTGCCAGCGTCCAGTGGGTGTTCTGTAGGAGTTGTTCCACGTGTAGATGTATTTCTGATATATCTGTGGGGAGGAAGGTGATCTCCATGTCCTACTGTTCTGCCATCTTCTCCTGGTCCTCTGGTTGCTATTGTTTTAACGTTCTCTTTTCTGGTGGGTCTGTGACACAACATTTTTAAAAATCTCACCATCAGTTTAAAAGGACTTGTTTGGGTAAATTAGAATGATACAACTTCTGAATGGTGGCTTCTTCTCACTGATCTCTCAGAATTCATAAAAACTACTTTATGGGAAATTGTATATGCATTACAAATGAGTAATTAAGAATATCTAAGAAGATGATTCTTTTGAAAATATGACATATATTGATAATTCGTGTCAGAAAAATGGTTAACCATTGATCTAAGTGATTTTTTGAGCCCTTTAATTTCATGCCAAATCACTATTTGGGTAGATAAAAAACAGAACAAAACCAAACCCCAACTTTTCAACCCTGGCCATGCCAGAGAGGTAATATTTAAAGGAAAAAGCACTTGATTAGATATGACATCACACAATTAAGAAAATAAAGTTTATGTTTCATACATGGAGATTATGAGTCCAAATTCCTCCTATTAAACAAGTCTGTTGCTGCTCTGGGGCTTACAGAACCCATCATGACTGGTACTATACAATGCTATTTCTTGGCATGTGCCTTGGTGAGTTTGGAGATGCTGGTTTGCAGAATTTTCCAGGCTTGGAATGAATGACTAGAAAAGGACAATGAAGCTATGCTTTACATGAGAAGTACCATGAGTAAATAATTCTAGGTACTTTAAACCTCTGGGTTTAGTATTTAGAGTTTTAGATTTGTTAACCATACCAAAAGGGTATTGTTATATGTTACTCATTATAATCGGTTGTCCTTGTATAAATAAAATAGTCAAAATAGAACAAATCAATAGTTCTGAATAAGAAAAACCACTAACCAAATCCATGCCTTTGGACTTCCCTGGTGACGCCATGGTTAAGAATCTGCCTGCCAATGCAGGGGACACGTGTTTGAGCCGTGCTCCGGGAAGATCCCACATGCCGTGGAGCAACTAAGCCCGTGCGCCACAACTACTGAGCCCGTGCCTTGCAACAAGAGAAGCCACCATGATAAGAAGCCCACGCACCTCAATGAAGAGTAGCCCCCGCTCGCCGCAACTAGAGAAAGCCCACGCTCAGCAACAAAGACCCAACATAGCCAAAAATAAATAAATAAATAATTTAAAAAAATAATTAAAAAGAAAAAATCCATGCCTTTGTGGATGACCACTACATGTTCCTGGGAAAGCAATTCTGCTATTTTGCCCTTAGCCTCACCACACATTTGGCTGTAGGAGACCAAAAATTAGGCCCCAAACAGCTTATAATTCTCAAAATCTGAGATAAACCATCAACTATAGGAAATTCTTGAAGACCATGAAAATTAGGGCATTTCTAAAGCCCTGAATTTTGAGATTGGTCTTTTAAGACAAAAGCTTCTTATTGATTAAAATTGACTCAAATTTATCCAAATGGATATTGTTGACAGTATAATAATTTGAACTGTAACTACTGCTTTCACACTTTATTCTGGGAGCCAGTTGTTCTGAATGTTATACTCCCTTGCAAATGATTTCCTATTACTAGAAAATTTTCTCTCAGTGCTCAAAAGTTGTCTACAAATTTTTTCTTTAAAAACATGTAAAGTACTATCACATTCCAGATAGTAGAAATTGACAAATGCCTGAGACAGGTAATAGGATTTTCAAACTTAGGACAACTTCCAAACTTGCAAGTATCCTATGCTTATGGAAGTATTATCCATTATGACCTTAATTTATGCTTTTTAGAGGCTTGCTTTCAATTGGTAGAGGCAAACTGGACACTGATTATATTCCAGTAATCTGTTATTCAGTGAAGGGGGTGGAAGTAGAAACTCCTGTTTTATCCAGTAGGAAATTCAAATGAAACACCACTTTTCCTCTTCATTCAAGAAGGTCAATTAATATCATTATATTTGTATCTGACAGTGAATAACATTTACTTTCTTTTTAATGAATATTTGCTTCTTTTAAACAGTGTACTTGTATATAAAATTGATTGCATTTTGATTATGCAACAAATTTTTCCTAAGTGTCAAATATGTACCCAGCATTGTTCTGAGGGTCATGATATATGAACCAAGTAGATGGAAATCCCAGCTCTTAAGGATCTTGAACTTTAGCAGCTTGGAGTGAACAGAAGCAACAAAAAACAATAATCATAATAAATATGCAAATAATCTGGTAAACCACCATTACTTAACCATGTGGCTATTTGGGTGCAGAATAATTTTGGCAAATGAAATAGCTAGTCCTAGGGTAGGAATATGATAGGAGTTTTTAATGAACAGCCAGGTCACCAGTGTCGATGGAATAGCACAAGCAGAGGGAGATTACTCAGAGAGGAAGTCAGAGACATCCCCAGAAAGAAAGGAAACCCAAGGTCACTTTTCACTCTGTCTTCAAGGGATTATTCCAGCTGATATATTAAGAAAATACCAAGGAAGAGTAAGGGCAGACTTTTTAAAAAAAATTTAATTAATTAATTCATTCATTCATTTATGGCTGTGTTGGGTCTTCGTTTCTGTGTGAGGGCTTTCTCTAGTTGCAGCGAGCGGGGGCCACTCTTCATCGCGATGCATGGGCCTCTCACTGTCGCGGCCTCTCTTGTTGCGGAGCACAAGCTCCAGACGTGCAGGCTCAGTAGTTGTGGCTCATGGGCCCAGTTGCTCCGTGGCATGTGGGATATTCCTGGACCAGGGCTCGGACGGTGCGCGGGCCTCTCACTGTCGCGGCCTCTCTTGTTGCGGAGCACAAGCTCCAGACGTGCAGGCTCAGTAGTTGTGGCTCATGGGCCCAGTTGCTCCGTGGCATGTGGGATATTCCTGGACCAGGGCTCGGACCCGTGTCCCCTGCATTGGCAGGCGCACTCTCAACGACTGCGCCACCAGGGAAGCCCGGGAGGACTTTTAAGAGGCAATTATAGTAATCCAGGTGGTGAGTCATGTGGTATGAATCATGCTGGTACCATTGGAACTAGAAAAGAAATATATATACTATAGATATGAATAATATATAATATTATAGTAATATATAATGTGTTTTTATACATATATATGCATTTATATAATTTGTATCCCAAATATAGAATATACTTTTAAAAATTATACATGGAACATTTGTAATAATTTACCATAGGACGCATGTACACATATGCATGCACTTAAAACACACACACAGACATACAAATTATTTTAAGGAATAAAAGAATATACAAACAAGCTTGGGTTGAAGAGGAAACAAAATACAAAAACAAAGATTTTTTTTCAAAATAAATGGTAGAATGACACCCTGACATCTATGGACCATAGTTAAAAACTTTCCAGAGAAAAGTTATAGCAATAGATGCCTATATTAATGAAAATTTTAAGGATGAAAATGACTAAATAACATGCTTAACTCAAAATGCTAGAATATGAGTACTGAAGTAAACCAAAAGAAATCAGATAATAGGGGTATAGTTCAGGGGCAGAGCATTTGACTGCAAAAGAAATCAGATAAATGAAATTACTAAAAACAAAATAAAATTTTTTTTCTGGCTTTACTGAGGTATAATTGACATAAAATGTTACAATATTTAAAGTGTAAAAATGATGATTTAATATACCTATACATTGTGAAAGGGTTCCCCCATCGAGTTAATTAACATACCCTCACCTTGTATATTTACTTTTTTGGCGGTGAGGGGAGAACACTAAATTGTGTTCTCAGCAAATTTCAATAATTAAAAAAATTAGGAAATAGAAAAAAAGGAACTAATAAACCAGTAAGCTAGTTGCTTGAAGAAAATCAACAACTAGGCAAAACAACAGTTAACCTCAAAAAGAAACAGACTACTTTCATAGAAGAAATAGAGAAATAATACATAAAGTGAGGAAGTAGTTACAGAGCTTGTCCATAAAAAATTCCAGGCCCAGACAAATTCATGAAGGAATGTAGCAAAGATCAAGTAATCGTAATGCAACGTAAGTTGTCTCAGAGGCTAAGAAAGAAAATATCTAAATTTGATTTAGGAAAGTAGAATAACTTGGATCTCTAAGCCCCCAAAAGATTATATTAAACAGAAAACCTAGAGGCTGATCTTATTATGAATATTAAGGTAGAAAACTTGTGTAAAAATACTAGCAAACAATTCAACAGTTCATTTAAAATAGAAGGCATTATGACTAAGCGAGATTTATTCCAGGGATGCAAGGCTAGTTTCAATATTAGGAAATTCAAAAGTATAATCCACTGTACTGATAGATCTAAGCAGAAAAACTACAGGATCCTCTCCATTGACGCAGAAAATGTGTGAGACAAGATCCAACAGGCTTTCTGATTAAAAACAACAACAAAAGCAGCTTAATAATAGAGAAAATCATAGACACTACCTTAATACAAGGTATGTGTATAGAGGCCGATGGGTGAGAATGAATTTGTGTTAAGGAAATAATATGTAGCTAGTATAGCTGGAGTTTAGGGTGTGAATGTGAAGAAAGGAGATTAGATAAGTGAAAAAGGGTTTGCATGGTATATTGAGAACATTTTACTTTACCTTGATGATATTAGGGAACCATATGGTCAGCAGGGAATTTGATTAATTTTAGGTTTTGTAAAGATCACTGTTTTCCATATGTATAGTAGAAAGAACAAATGTGAGTCAAGGAGACAGATAGGGAAGTTGGTGCAATAAAGAACAATGGGGATCTGTGGACAATAAGTTGTTTAGAGAACACTGAACCCAGACTTTGATAAATACAGTACTTAATTCACAGATAGAACAAAATAACCCAAATAATGTAATAGGGAAGAACAAATCTGACTCCACATTGGATCTGTTTCTTTTACTTTAACCTTTGTATTCTACTGCTTTTGCTACAAGTTAATCACTAAAGTGATGTTGCCTGTAGCTTAAAGTATACATAATGGCCCACCTCTGGGGACTCTGCCTCCCATGCCTGAAGGTTAAACTAAAATACTTTTGTTCAGCTCACAGGAAACATCCTGACCTGCTCACGTATGAATGGCTACAGGAAAGAAGAAATTAACATATCCCCTTCTGCGTCTGATGGAACCAGGAATTATTTGCAAAAACTTATCCCCTTTTTTACTTTGCCTCTTCACCTCCCCCTCTTTGCTCTATAAAAGAAACTAGTATCCAAACCCAGGTAAGATGGGTCTTTGAGACACTAGTCCACCATCTTCTTGGTCTGCTGGCTTTCTGAATAAAGTCACTATTCCTTGCCCTAACAACTTGTCTCTCAATTTAATGGCCTGTTGTGTGGTGTTCAGTACAAGCGTGGACTCTGTAACAATGACATTTACTAGTCTTATTTTATTTAAAAATCTTTGATGATCTTGCAATAACAGGGGATCAATGTCATCGGTTACAAATATTATTTCACAATTTCAGAGATTGATAGAATATGAAGTAACAGGGATTTTACTTCATGACTTCTATCTTTTCTGTTATTGGAGTCGAAGATGTTTTTTTCTTTTTTGTTAATATTTTCTTGTTTTTTTTCATATTCAAAATGTTTTGTTAGACTTTTTATATGTATAGTTTGAATAGCTGCAGAAACAACATACAGAAGAAGCGCTTTTAACTAAAAGACAAACAAATAAACCTTACTGCACTTAGATATGAAAAAAATAAAATTTGTAATATTTGAGAAAAACTTCTCAGGGGTACAGACTGTGTGACATGATTTTTTTTTTTCTAGCATCTGTACAGTGTTATTTTCTACCTCTTGTATTTAATGACAGGAAAGAAAGAAATCACATATGCAGCTTCATATATTTACATTTTAACACTTTCCTTACAAAACTTAGCGTGTTGTCATTCTCCACTAGACAAATTCTCTTATTTTCCTTTGATTGTGGACAGTGTACATAGTTTAGACTTCAAGTTTCTCATCATCTCAGTGGTTTCTACTATCATCAAAATCTTTAAAGAATGCAATTAGAGACAAATGCAAGAAAGTATGCCATGAATTGTTAAATGATGAGAACAGTAGAATTTTAAGTGGGATACCATTGGATTTATTAGAGTGATGCAGTTACACTGTGTCTTGAAAGATGTGAAAAATTTGGCTGGGCAGAGATTAAGTGTATTCCCATCCTTTAGTTCAGAGCCTGCTTAATGTATACCCCTAAGAGGAAGATTTATGCTGAATTAAAGTGCTAGTAGGGATTCCATTTTTAAGTGACTATTAATGATCCAGAATTTTTTATCATCTGTATAATGTTAGGCACCAAAAAATTAACTGCTTATTTTTATATTAATTTATTTTGAATGCTTGAGACTTATTACTGAATTATATTTTATATATAAAGGCTAATCTCTTTGTTATCATTCCTTCTCCATAAATTAAAGAAATACATTTTCAGGTCTGTCAATACCTAGAGATCATCTAGTTCCTCCAGTTCGTGTTTACAGAGCAAAGGAGCTTTCTAGAAGAAGGTGGTAGCACAGCCTGAAGTGTCTAGTTTATTGAGTAAGAGCTGAGGACAGCAGACAACTAGAGGCTCTGGTTCCTAACTAAGTGTCCTCTTACTTCCTCATCTAGCCATCCATTTAGGCAGATGCTTTGTAATTCCTCTGAGATGTAAAATAACTGAATATAACTGTGAAAGAAGTCTGAAAGAGTGCAAATGCTATGAATTATTTTTTAACTAATAACTGTGAGTTAGCAGAGGTTCCTATTTGGCAGAAGGCTGGCATTCAAAAATATACTTTGAAACCTAATTTTTTGCTTTTACAATAAATGTGGTTTTGTGGTAGGTCTTATTTTGATGAAGAAATATTTTGTAATTGGCAAATTCAAGTACAGGCTTAAGTAATTTTTGTTGGCCAATATTAATGTAGATTGTATGCAAATGCAAAATTTTTAAAAGCTTGGAAGTATTATGTCCCAAATACAAATAACACCTTTCAATAAACAATTAAAATACAATTTTAAATTTAAAACCTCTTTGACCCTTGAAATTTTCCGACAAAAATGGCATTATTAAGCTTCATTTTCAAGATAAAGCAATTGAAGCCAGAATAATCATGTAAATTACCAAGATATACAGTCCAGTAATGATAGTCCTAGATTCTAAATCCACCTGTGTGGCTCTCAGATAAGCATGTCCACATTAATATTTCCTCACCCCACATTTTAAAATTAAACCTTACCTTTTGCTTCTGTAGATCAATATTGAAGTTCAGCTTGTTTTTGTCTAAATAAAGTAAAAATTTCAAAACAATGGATTAGCTAGATTATTTTTCAAATGCACATATTCTATATTTTTCCACTAAAGGAACTAAGCGATTGATACATTTTAAGGGAAATGATGGGAACAATGGGAAAAACTGTAATTCCATTTATTTGCAAGGTCATTGCCCTAAAATCAGAATCATGGTTTACTTTAACAGTATAAAAACTTGCATTCTCAAAATTTTCAATTTAGTTTTTCCTAAGATATGATTGTCATTCTTATGCTACCAAAGCTTTGCATCATTTTACCACAGCAAAAGTTGAGATATGATCAACACTAATAATGAAAATGTTAATATTTCCAATATACTCAAGGAATTGTCTGGAGATATCACTTGTATGGTTGACTGATTTTAAACAGGAAACTAAGAGTTATTTAGTCTTCAGTGAAACATCTCAGTGATTCACTTCGAGAATGGAAAATCTTTTTTTAAGCCATATAACTTCAAGTTTTAATCAACTGTTGCTAATTGAGCTCCACTTATACTAAAAATAACCTCTATTTCTATAATATTTAGCAGTTAAGGTGATTTCCTATAGACACTCCCTTGTTAAGTCATCATACTAACTCTTAGAATTAGTGAGATGACTACATTCTTGAGATGAGCTGAGTATGTAAAAATACCCTGGGAATGAGCAATGTTACCTATCTCTGATCTTTTCATTACAAACCAATTGGGGTTTTGTCCCCCTCTTCTTACCCCATGGCGTAACTCATCACAAGTTTTACCTCTGTGATAAAAGTCACTAATTTTAAGATTTTTTTTTAATCCAATAAGTGAGTTGAGTGTACCACACATGAAACAATAAAATAAAAAACGGAGATTTCCCTAGCGATTGCACTGATTAGAGAAGGCTTAATATAAGATTCAAAACTTTGGGCTGTGTATGCCCTACACACTCTCAAAGAGAACTTTGGAGATTCATCTAGCTCAGCTTAATCTCACTCCTCACCATAAGGCTGCACTGTATTATTTGAACTTTAATATTGCACTCATCAAGGCTCACCTTCTCTCTAAGTTACATACGTTGTGATGGTTCTGAAGTCAAATCGTTAAGGTTCCAGAAGGGCAGAGCCATTATTTGTTTCCTCCCTGTATCTCTTATCATACCTATCAGAGTGGTCCTCAAGTTTGTGTGTTGAATTAAAAATGTATAGAAGGTGGATAGTCAGGATCTCTTCTGATTTTCAATGGGGGAAGGGAAATAATGCATTTAAACACCTATTGTGCGTCAGGCACTTGGCAAAGTGCCTTTCAATATATTAAAATAGAAATCACTTAAAATAGATGTTATAATCATTAGTATATTTTAAAATGAGTCAGCTGAAGCTCTGCAACATTAAGAAGATTTTCTATAGATTATAAGTGACTGAGTCAGTGAGCAGTCCAGTCTTATCTTTCTCCGCATACCTGCTGCTTTCCACTCCCTCCTACTGCCTTCCATCAGAGATACTCTTCAGTAACAAATGGTAACCCATACTCCAAATGGGAGCACCGTGTTTGTAATTCGTTAGAAGTGTAGGGATCTCACGTAAACTGTGTTCAGGCAATTCTGTGCTTGACTCAGGTTTCCACTTAGAATTTTGAGAATTGAGAATTTCACACTTAGTTCAGCAACAAATCATCCTGTCTTTAAGAAATGAATTTGTCTTCATGCATTCACCATGGCTCAGTTCTGGCTCTCAGTTTTGCTAGGCTAAGGAATGAGATGTAGTGCCTCAGGCACAATCTTAGATAAAAACTCCAATTAGTCAATTAACTAAATAATATTGGAAAGCCAAATTTTTTCTTTTTCCATCCCTTCCTCCCTCCTCCTCTTCTTTCCTTCCTTCCTTCTTTCCTTCCTTCCTTCCTCTTTCTTTCTTTCTTTCTTTTTTCTTTCTTTCTTCTTTCTTTCTTTCTTTCTTTCTTTCTTTCTTTCTTTCTTTCTTTCTTTCTTTCTTTCTCTCTCTTTCTGTAAAAGATTCAATTGCCAGGCAAAGTCACTTACCTAGTGCTCCCATTGGAATATGAAATCTTGAGAAGCCAGTGAATTCAAAGGAAACTTGATTAAAACAATAATTTATTTAGAATTGTGCTCCATATGTTAACTCATAAGCATTTATTTATTAAGTACCTACTTTGTGGCAGGTGATTTGCTCAGACATAGAGATATAAGCTCGGAGGTACTGACTGATCTGGCGCGGTTCACAATCTACTAAAGTTACGATTGTGTGAATAAACAAGTGTTTGCAATATAACCGTAACACAGAAGAACAGAAGAATTACAAAATTTAATGACATCAAGCTTTCCTTGCCTAAAATATTCTCTCCATCCCTTCACCACATTAAAAATACCCCTCATCTGTGCTTTTGTGACTATAATTTCACTATGTTTCTATTGATGACCAACAGCTCTTACAATTCAGAGGTGTTTTCTGGAATGTGGCAGCTGTTCAAAAAACATATGTTCACCAAGCCTGCTACTGAGGACAAATGGACCTGGAGGGGGTTGATAGATTTGAAGAAAGTAGCTTAATTTGAATAAGAAAGGAGAGCCAACTGAGGCTAAGGGAAATGCAGACAATTCTTGTTTTACTCAGCTTTATCAGTGCGTTCCCACAATGCAACCTGCCAAAGACCTGCAAGATACTTCTCACAACTTTTGCACACTCATCTAGGCTTCCAACCAGAGTGAACCAAAAATGTATATGTGTTAATTTCTACAGGTATATGTGTTTAGTACTTTCTTAAATGGGCTTGTGCTACTGTAGCAATAAAATGGTTAATTACCTATGTAAATAACAAGTGAAAGCCATTTTGGGGAAAACTTTGATTTACTTTTAGTAGGGATTCCAAAAATAAATGGTAGTGAAAAGTGAAGAAAATTTCATGTTTCTCTCTAGTGATGACATAAGACAGCAAGAGAGGTGATATACAGTATTTCATTCTTTTAGAGATGGCACCCAAATTAGTGAGAAATAAAGTATACATTCTGGGTATAAGATTCTCGAGACTACATATGTTTCCTTTTAAAATTCTTTTTAAAATAAGTATTCCAGGCTACTCAATACACCTTCTTGAGTATTGTAAACACTCAAGAACAAAGATAAAATTTGTGAAGACAAACGAAAAGACTCAAGTTGACAGCTCGGATTTGAAATAACAGATTATTGACTTTAGGCATATGAGAGCACCCCTCTCAGAATATTTTAGAAATGGGTAAAGCAAAATTTCCTTTGATGTTTGAATGGCACGAATCTTCATGTATAGAACTGTGCCTCACATTGCAGGAAGAAGGTCATTCATGGGACTTTTGAAACTCTGAATATCAATGGCACTTGACAACCAAAATACTTCTCTCCTATTCAAACATCCCTAGAAGCCCAGTCTCTCTCCTGCTTGGAAGCCATTCGAGTAGAGAAAGGAATTGGATGGAAAGAAAAGACTGATTTCCATCTTAATTAAGGTTTTCATTTTGGTAAATTGTGTTTTGTATTGTTTTACCACGCAACAAAACTCAACTCTAGCTCTCTGAGGGGAAAAAATAATGAAAGTGTATTTATCAGAAGAACGATTAAAGTCACTTAAAAAGTGAAGGAGGGTTAGAAATCAATGCTCTCCTAGAGTTTTTGGACCTTCTTACTATTCTGGGTTGCTACCTTATAAGATGATTTGTCTTGGGTTTTGGGTTGCTACCTTATAAGATGATTTGTCCCCAACAAACTGGGTACCTAAGTATCTCTTATCATATTTCAAATTCCTAGCAGAGTGTGGTTGGTTCAGTTCTGGTCCTGAATCTCTCAGTTAGGATTCTCTCAGCTAAGGAACAAAGGGGTTATCTCAGAGGGGCCACTGGAGAAGCACTGCAATGTATAGTGCCTTATAACTAATTTAGGACATCTATAACTAGACATATTTTACTAAACCTTCCCAATATTTTAAATTGACTTAAGTGTCAATATATAAACATCAGAAGGTTTCAAATAAACAGTTGGATACTGTTGATCTACTGCATCCACACCAGGTTCTTTGCTCGGGCTAAGACCCCTTGTCCTGGCAGGGAGGTTTTCTGATGGGATTTGCACAGCCAATAACAAAACCAATGCAGAGACTGTGACAGCACAAGCTTTATTCAATGACCAAAGAATGGAGAAGGGTGAACCTCATTTGAAAATCAACTTCTCAGTCCAATTCACGTGGAGATACCAAATATATAGGAGGGTGGAAGTAAAAGGGAGGGATTTGGAAAGAGTGGGAGGAATATTCATGACTTATCCAAGAACAAGTATGTGGTTTGAAACTGAAAGTGATGCAACACACCTTTTCAGTCGTTGTATGGGCTCTTCTGGTTGTTGTCATGGCAATTGCCAACTGTCATGGTGCTGGTGGTTGTGTCATTTTGCATATGCTAATGTATTACATTGAGCATATAATGAGGCTGAGGGTCTACTGAAAGTCAAATCTTCTGCCATTTTGGGCCCAGTTGGTTCTAACCTGTTCTTTTTTTTTCTGTGCAGCTTCCTCCTGAAACTTAGATAAGAATAATTGGTTTCCATTTGAGGGAGGGGCAGGGGTATGATCCTGGGGCAAAGGCCT
Source organism: Physeter macrocephalus (assembly GCF_002837175.3). NCBI lineage: Eukaryota > Metazoa > Chordata > Mammalia > Artiodactyla > Physeteridae > Physeter > Physeter macrocephalus. The sequence goes on from NC_041221.1 coordinate 26,240,925, forward strand.
AGGTAATAAAACCACTTTGAAAACTCAATAATCAAGCAACATTGAGTCTATTTCCACATATTCTCAAAAGACTAAAGCTCAAGAGGAGTTGCCCTTTAGATGGAGTACCCACTCCCTGTGTAGGAGTGTGTTTCTTATTTAATGAACTCCAGTCTCTTAAGTTACCTACCTGGTCCTGCCAACATCTGAGTGTGTGACTCTCATATGTGTGAGTGCAATGACTCTTAGAAGTGCCATTCTTCTGGGAAGGACACAGGAGCTCTCTAAGAGAAACTAGCTGTAAATTTCATATTAAGAGTAATGCAAATTAGGAAAGGTAAAAAACAAGTGCAAATATGATGGATAAAACAGGTAGCTTTAAGCTTTTCTGTGTTACCATTATTTCTCAAGATAGAAAAAACTAACAATTTCTTCTAAATGTAGAAGGAAAGGGAAATATGTTGGTTTAGAATAAACAGCCATCTTCTATATAAAGCCTTTTAAAAGGCAAGTGAGTTCCTGGAATTTGCTGACTACCATTTTTCCCAACTTCTCTGCTGCTCATTAGCAATTTCACATAAAGTAACATGAGAGTCCTTGCTGTACCTATTAATTCATTAGAGAACTGATTGCATTTTCATTTTCACCTTTTTGAACTATCAGATGCATACTTATTCCTTACAAAAATGTCTTCACTTGCCTACTTCTCTTTTGGCTTTTATTTTAAACAAAATACTGACTTTTTTCCCCTTTAGATGCATTTTAACATGCTACCTGCTCAAATCAGCCAAGTAAAATAGTTTTTTTGCTGTTTCTTTCCTATTTGTTATCAAGTTAAAACAGTTGATAAAGATATTTCTTTTAAGAAAGGGAACAACTTGGATATTTATCTTTGGATATTTCTATTTCCAAATGAAATAGAAATTCTTGAAAATTTACACTTCAATTCAGAAGAATCAGTGTAGTAATATTTATATCAAATCTATAACAATTAGATTTAATATTTTCTTAATGATAGAAAGAACAGTTGCATTGATTTTCAATAAGAAGACATATTATAACGAGGGATAGGAAAAAGGGAAGTAAAATTGACATTTAAACTAGATGCACCCTCTGAAAATCTGGCTAGGCTCACCATATAAAAGTTTTCACAGAGTGAACACATAGTCAGAGTACTCCTTTAAATACTTGAACAAAGTTTTCAAATTGTGGTGCTATGCTGAACCCATGAAGTATTCTATTATTTAAGCTGCTTAACAGAAATATTGATGAAATAACAGCACCATCATAGTCACATAGTTAACTTTTGCAAATGAAATAATGGGCATTATGATTAGAACCTTTGTTTTCTTTTATATCATTTATCTATACAGAATTGATTATAGCCATAACATTTTTTGCCTAATCCTATTCCTAATCAATATTAAGAATTTACTTCACATTAAACAGTGTGTCCTTAAGATAATCTTAGCCTGGTGAGCATGAGTATATACACTCAACGTGCTGGGACCTCGAAACAGTGCTGACTTTGATTTCTGTTTGGTAAGAGTTCCTTTTCTATGAAATCTTGCAATGAGTCTCTATTAATCCTTTAACCGTTGGGGTGACATAAATACTGTTTAGGGATTAGCAAAAAATGAACCTTCTGTTTGTCTTAGTTACCTGTGGTTACATAACAAATCACTACAAGCATAGCAACTTAAAACTACCTACTTTTATGGGTCAAAGTCCAGGCATACATTCATTTCATTCACTGTTTTGCGTCTCTCGGGGAGTTGCAGTCAAGGTGTCAACCAGGGCTGGGAGCGTCAGCGGAAGACCTGGTTGTGGCAGGACCCATTTCCAAGTTCGCATGGTGTTGGCAGATTTCATTTCTTTTGAGCTGTTGGAATGACGGCCAGAGTTCCTAGCTGGTTGTCTGCATGAGGTTACTCTCAGTTCCTTGCCAAATGAGCCTTCCCTTCGTGGCGTGAAAACTTGCTACATCTAACACAGCTAAGGGAGAGAATAGGCTAGCACTATATAAATTCCAATCTCGGCCTTCCCTGGTGGCGCGGTGGTTGAGAGTCCGCCTGCCGATGCGGGGGACGCGGGTTCGTGCCCCGGTCCGGGAAGATCCCACATGTCGCGGAGCGGCTGGGCCCGTGAGCCATGGCCGCTGAGCCTGCGCGCCCGGAGCCTGTGCTCCGCAATGGGAGAGGCCACAGCAGTGAGAGGCCC
>NC_041221.1:26243133-26286116 GCF_002837175.3 Physeter macrocephalus
GGGCTCCGCAATGGGAGAGGCCACAGCAGTGAGAGGCCCGCGTACCGCAAAAAAAAAAAAAAAAAAAAAAAAAAAAAAAAAATTTCAATCTCATGCATCCTAATCATGGGAGTTACATTCCATAACTTTGCTATATTCTATTGGTTAGGAGTCAGTCACAGGTCCTGCCTATAGCCAAGGGGAAGGGTGTATACAAGTGTGAATACCAAGGAATGGGGACCACTGGGGCTATCTTAGAGTTGATCATCAATCTATTGCACCATTCAAGTTCAAAGCATACAAATTGCAAAAATAATGCAGGTTTTTCATAATATTAAAATTTACACTAAATAAATATAACATTCACACTTCTATATACAATACAGAATGAGAAATTTCTAGAGGATGAGATAATCATAAACAGATGTTCTAGTATTTTCTTTCCTCACCCTACTGCAGTGTTTTTCGTATTTAGTTTTAGGAATCTAAAACTACCTCATTTTAAAGTTCCAACTGAAGTTTCATGTTTTCCTTTAGGGTTTATCCATGTTGCTTAAAACTCTTGCTCTACTTGAAGTTGTCATCAGTGGTTTTGGAGTTGAAATATATGCTGTCTTGCTCTGAAATATGTTTTCATAGGCATATGCAGTAAACTACTAGAATATAATGTGATCCTTGTTTGATTTGATTCAGATCCTTTAAGATCTTATAATACAAAACGTCATTATAGACAACAATTATTATTACACTCCTGCTACTTAGGATGCTAATTCTGGTACATGCTTTACCTGATGCAGTGTTATTCAAAGTTGTAAAATATTGTAAATATTATCTGATGAATACTTTGGTAGTGTCATGCTTGAGGTGACTTTGTGTGGTAGGAATAGGCTCCCTGTTTCTCCAGCATACAATAATTCAGGGTCATGACCTGTATTTAATAATCAAGATACTATTGAAATAAAAAGTTTTCCTTTATAATTCAGTTTATGTGTTTAATACTTGAGTCCTATAATCCAGATCTCATGTACACAAACTGTACAGAAGAAATTTGTTATTTCAAGGCTGATTTATGTATTTTACAAATGTCAGATACACCTTGTTTACTGTGATTCAGTAAAATATTCATATAGGCTGAACAATACAGTTATAGAAAAATGCAGATAAAGCACTGCCACTTAACACATCACTACACTGGTTAAACTTTGAAACATTAATCAAAGCACATTAAGAGCTGAATTTGGTGTGTGTGGAAGAACAAAAGCGATCTCCACAAATTGATTGAAAGAAGAATCTGGCACTAGAGACCTGTAATCACAGTTGGGCATACTGCAAGATGCTGATCGTTGCCATAGCAACAGACGGTGTTTTGTTACATCATGGAAATAAGGAGTGTGAGACTTATGAGTGCAACATCCTACCCAGGGGACAGATACAAAGCCATTTTAAGAAAGGGTAATATAAGATGTAGTCACAGGTAAAGCTGAGCATTTTGAAAAGGGTAATGACGAAAGTACATGAAGATAGATGTGCAGCTCATGAAAATTCTATTCTATTTTTATATTGGGGCTTTCATTTGTAACCATTCTTAATCCCTGTTGTCACTGGCTTATTTTCTTTCCTCCTTCCCTCCCTCTCTTTCCTTCACTCTCCTTCCTTCCCTCCTTTTTCTTTCTTTCTTTCTTTCTTTCTTTCTTTCTTTCTTTCTTTCTTTCTTTCTTTCTTTCTTTCTTCCTTCCTTCCTTCCTTCCTCTCTTTCAACACAATAGAGTGCACCTTCTAAAAGAAATTTCCAATTTTTACCGATTTTATTTCCTGAGATACTGTACTTGATACTACTGTCAACTCAAAGAAATATATAAAAGATTTAATATTATATAGGGTAAATATTACACTTATCCAACTATTAGACTGCATCTATAATGTGGGGAAAATATATCACATATTAAATATATATGTTCCCATCATATGTACATGTATTCCAATACTATGAAACATATTAGACTCAAATGTGTTGATACCTTATTAAGCACAGTGTTCATTTGTATAACACACCTATGTTTGTTCAAAACCTTATAATATGCAGAATTGCACTTCTCATAGTGATGGGGTAAGGGCAAAGTGGGCTGATGTTGCCACAGAGAACAGTGATAAATGCAGACATAAGACAATAAGCAGCTGCCTGAAGGCACTAGGCAATGAAAAAGAGCAGGAGGTTGTTAGAATACTGTTCTGAGGGAAGTTGTATGGTAAATTCTCCATTGTTTACCCCAAGAGCAATGCTCACATATGTTGCTGGGGAGTGGGGGGTGGTAGAGGGACCACAATAGTTCTGGCCCCGGGAACCATATTTAGGAGTCATGGTGATTCAGCCACACTGAAGACAAGGCAAGGTACCTATGACAACATTTGTGAATTTTCTCTGAAAAGGCCAGAGAAGGGGTCTCAGACTTCTGTCTGACCACATCTTTGGCTAATCTTTGAACCACTCCCGAATGGAGTGGGCTCAGAGAAACTCAGATCGGAACTGAGATTGAAGCTAATGTCCAAAAAACAATTTTCTTTTTGTGGTCAACCAAGTTTATTGCCTGCTAAAACAGAAGAAATATTACTGACAGAGAATACTAATGGATTTTAGATTTCCCACATCTCAACGTTCATAATATCTAGGACACTCTCAAAGATAATTTTCAAAAAACGAAAGGTAAAATTCTGAGCCTCATACAGGCATAACGATGAATACATTTGAAAGATTTTGTTCTATTTATTTAGCAAGAAAGGGATCAGATAGATGTTATAACAAGTTCAAAAGATATATAGCAGGGATATTGAAATTAGTATTCAAATGGGGGCCAAACATTTTTTTTTCCTGCAGCAAGGAGGGAAGTCAGTTGAACTTTTTACCAGAGGGAACAGAATTTTCAGATTTATAAGTTACCTACAACTTACAAAGTTTTACAATAGCTCAGATGACAAAGAATTAAGTCAGATTACCTGGAGAGTATCTTCTAGACAATGCGTAGTTCTCTATTGAAATACAATTAATTTTTAAAAACACAATCCAAAATTTTCTAACATAAAGAAGACCAGGAAATTGGGTAACATTCTCAATTGTCTCAAAAAGACAATTACACGGAATCAAGCTTGAAAAGACCCAGAGGTTGGAATAAGGAAATAAAGATTTTTGAGAGCCATGATAAATATCCTTAGGGATGTAAAAAAAAAATTGCTTAATTTTTTTTAAAAATAGGAAATCTCATCAGATAAACAGAAACAATAACAAAGGAAGTTCTAGAACTGAGAACTAAAATACTTGAAATAAAATACAAACAAATATCAACCAGATGGATTTAAAAATTGAAGAGAGACAACAGAGAAAAGAAAATCAGTAAACTTGGATACAGATTGCCAGTAATTATCAAAGAACAAAGTGAAAAAGCATTGAAAAAAAGAAAATGCAGAGACTCAGGAACTTTCAGATAATATCCAAGAGTCAAAAATACATGAAATTAGAATCTAATATATTCATAAAAATGTTTGAAGAAATAATGTCTCCAAATTTCCCAAATTTTATGAAATATGTCAAATTATAGATTCAGTATTCTCAGTGAAAACCTAGAACAAACACACAAAAGTCACACAGATGCATATCATAAGCAAGCCATTGAAAGCCAGATATTAATACTGTATCTTTAAAGTATTCATATCAAGAGATAAATATCATAACAAACTGAAACAATGATTTAGCCAATCAGAAACTTACTGGAAGGAATCATGGAGACCAGAAAGCACTCAAGTAATATGTAAAGTGCTGAATGAATAAAAAAGTGTCACCCCAGGATTCTGGGGTGACAAAAAAAAATTTCTACAGAAATGAAACTGAAAAATACGTTTTTGGATATAAGAAAGTTAAGAAAATTAATTGCAAGAATAATGTCACTACAAATAGTTTGTAAAAAGTTCTTCAGACTGAAGGGAAATTATATTAGATTGAAACTTGAATCACCAGGAAAGTATGAAGAATATCAGAAATGGTACATATAAAGTATTATTTCTAAAATTTTTGATCTTTTTCCTCTTAACTTCTTTCTAATTTATATGAATATTTAATTAAAATATAACATTGTTCCATGAGATCTATAACACAGACTTTTATATATATATATATATATATATATATATATACATATATAGTAAAACATAAGAGGGTATAAATGATCTGTAAAGTTACATTTAATATTTTAAAGGAAGTGTTACAACATTAACTCTAAGTGAGTAATGTTATTCCTGGAGCGACCACTATAAAGAAAATGAAAAAGTTTAACTAAATATCCATTTGGAAAAAATAAATCAGATTAAAATATACTTTATGCAAGGAAAGGCAAAAAAAGAGAAACAGAGGGAAAAAAAGCCAGAGACAAATAGAAAAAAATTATGAGGGTAAACTCAATTATCTCAACAATTACACTAAATGTTAACAGATTAAATCTCTAATTAAAGGGTAAAGTATCAGTATGATACATGGGACATAATTTAAATGTAAAGACACAGATATTTTGGAAGTAAACCAATGGAAAAAGATATGCCATGGAAACAATAAATAAAAATAGCTGGAGTGGCCACATTCATTCAGATAAAATAGATGTCAAGACAGAGCTGTACTGGAAACAGAGGAGCATTTGGTAATGATAAAAGTATTGATATATCAGGAGTAATTTACAATTATAACTGTTTATGCATTTAATAGTAGAAATCCAAAATACATGAGTCAACAATTGACTAAATTAAGGGAGAAACAAACATTTCACCAGCATAATTGAGGATATGATCACTATGGTCTCAGTAAATGAAAGAATAGTAGGGTCAAACATCAGTTAAAAAAAAAGGACATCTGAACAACCATAACAATCACTGTGACCTAACTGATATTTTAGAAGACTACACAGACAACAATAGAATACACATTTATTTCAAATGCAGATGGTATTTGCACCACTGTATAACATATGCTGGGCCATAAGACAAGTCTTAATACTAGAAAAAAAGGAAAAGGATACGGACCATTTGCTCTGAACACAGAGGAATTAAATTAAAAATCAAGGGCTTCCCTGGTGGTGCAGTGGTTGAGAGTCCTCTTGCCGATGCAGGGGACATGGGTTCGTGCCCCGGTCTGGGAGGATCCCACATGCCACGGAGAAGCTGGGCCCGTGAGCCATGGCTGCTGAGCCTGTGCGTCCAGAGCCTGTGCTCCGCAGAGGGAGAGGCCACAACAATGAGAGGCCCGTGTACCGCAAAAAAAAACAAAAACAAAAACAAACATAAGATATCTAGTTAAACACCAAGATATCTGGAAATTAAAAACAGGCTTTTGAATAATGAAAGGTTGATTAAAAATATTTTCAACTAATGGAAAATTTAAAAATTATGATATTCACCTAAAACAGTGCTTAGAGGTAAATTTATAGCCTTAAATATTTATATTTAAAATTTTTAAAAATCATGTAATAATCTAAGTTTTCACTTTAAGAAACTAGAAAAAGGATGACTTAATCTCCAAGAAAGTTGAAGGAAGGAATTAATAAAAGTAATAGCTAAAATCAAAGAAGGAAGAGGTGAGTAAATAATTGGAAAAATCAAAGAAATACAAAGTTATGAAAGATCAACAAAATTGATAAAGTTATAGCTGGACTGACCATGAAAAAATAGAGAAAACGCAAATTACGATGTTAAATCTGGGATTGTGAGTGTCAGAACATCACTTAAATTCCTACAGACATTAAAATGATAGTAAGGTAATATTGTTAACAACATTATGACCAAAAAATTGACAACTTAGATTAAATGGTCAAATTATTTGGAACATGTAAATTACCAAAATGGAACCTTGAAAATAAAAATGTGAATTGACCTATATCAACCTTAAAAATGGAATATGTAATTAAACACTTTCCACAAAGAAATTTTAGGTCCAGGTTTCTTCACTGATAAATTCTACCAAAATTTAAACAATAAATAGTACCAATCCTACACAAATTTTTATAGAAACAGGAAGAAGAAACACCACAACTGATTTTAAAAAGAAATAAAAAGACATACAGGTTGAAAAGAAAGAGGTAAAATTGTTATTATTAGCAGATGACATAACTATATAAAATTCTAAGGGATCTACAGAGAAAATCTACTATAACTAATAAATTAATTTAACAAGGTTGCAGAATACAAGGTCAATATTCAAATCAACTTTATTTCTATATATTAGCTATGAATGACTGAGAATGAAAGTAAAAACTTTATTACAATGGCATAAAAATATAATGCAAATAAATTTAATAAAAATGCAGAAAAGCTCTACACTGGAGATTACAAATTATTGCTGAGGGAAATTAAGGAGAACCTAAATAAATCTGGAGATATTGTTTTCATGGATAGAAATATTCTACTGGGGTGGCAATTTTCCCCAGAATGATTTAATCACAGATAAAGTACTAACAGTTATTTTTGAAAAATCTGGCAGACTGTTAATAAAATTATCTGGCAAAATAAAGGATCTAGAATGGACACAATAATTTTAGAAAAGAGAAATAATATTAAGTATTTCAGCTCACTTGATTTCAAGAATTATTATGATATCTATCTGTTTATCTATCTTGATATACATATCTGTGTCTGTATCTAGATATGCATACATATGCCTATGCATACACAAGTGTATAATTTCATTGAAACATTATAGGGTCCAGAAATAGACCCAGAAATATATGTTCAATTAATTTTCAACAAAGGTGACAAAGTAACTCAATGGGGATAGGATAATATATTCATTAAATGGCTCTGGAACTATTAGATATACATACGCAAATATTTCTTAAACAAGATACAAAAGCACAAGTCATAAAAGAAAAATATATAAAGTGTGAAAGAGACTTCATTGATATTACAACTTGCTTTTTGAAAGACACTATTAAGGAAATAAAAGGTCAAACCCAAGACTGGAAGAGTGTATAATATATACATGCAAAATATATATGTCATAAAAGTTCTACACCAAAAATATGTACTCAGTTCTTTCAACCCAATACTAAGATGACAACTTAATAAAATAAATAAGCAAAACATGCAGAGACACTTCACACAATAAGATATACAAATAACTAAAACATATTTATGAAAAGATGATCCATATTGCTTGCTCTTCATTAAGAAAATGGAGACACACCCACAAGAATGGTGAAAATTAAAAAGCCTGGCAATTCCAAATGTTGACAAAGACAGGAGAAATTGTAACTCTCATACATTACAGATGAAAATGCAAAATGGTTCATTCAATCTGGAAAGCAGTTTGAAAGTTTCTTATGAAGTTAAAGTTTCTTATGAAGTTATATACCTTCTATATGACCTATCAATTCGACTCTGAGGTATTTATTCAAGTGAAGTGAAAACAAAGACAGGTATGTGAATATTCATAGCAGTTTTATTTATGGTAACCCCAAACTGCAAAGCACCCAAATGTCTATTAACGAGTGAATGGATAAACAAATCCTGGCATACTCATGCCTTGGAATTCAATTCAGAAATAAAAAGAATGAGCTACTGAAACACGCAAAAGCATGGATGAATCTCAAAAGTATTTTGCTAAATGAAAGAAGCCAGACACAAAAGACTACATAGTGTACAATACAATTTATATCAAGTTCTATAAAAATCAGTACTTGAGTGACAGTAAACAAATCCATGATTGCCAGGGATTAGGGATGGAATAGTTTTCATTGCAAAGTAGAATGAGGAAATCTTTGGGGAGATATAAATAGTCTATATTTTCATTGTGGTAATGAATACACAACAATATACATTTACCAAACTTCAGCAAAGAGCATGGTTTAAAAGGGTGTGATTTATTGTACATAAATAATACTTCAATAAACCTTATTTTAAAAAATCTTTGCAGTTTTATGATGTGGATGCTGAAACAATATACTATTTAATTATAACATTAAACACACAAAATTTAATGCACTACATTATGGAAATTATTGAGGAGTTGAATTTGTACTAAATGATTATAAATGAGAAGATCTAAAATATTTCAAAATAGCTATTTAATATACTGGATAGTTTTAAAGTCCATTCCATCATTTTAATGATGTTTGGCTGAACACACACATTCTGCTTGAATTAGTAAGTAAGCTGAAAATAAGTACCACTATGTCACATAGGTAACAGTTTTATTCTACCATTCACCCCAGAAATGCATGTTAATCATTGAAACTTTCTAAAACTCATTTACTTACTGTCCTCTATTTTACTTAAAATGAATAAAGTAATGCAGAAAAAAATATTTTAGTACCAAACACACAGTCCAGTTTTCATACAATTGTCTTGTGGTGGTAACTGTCGTAATTTAGCAAATCTAATAAAAATAGCATAGTGTTTATTGTCAGAAAAATCTCATTTTGTATCCTGATTGTATTTATATATGATCTAAGAAAAATTACCTTAAAGTATAAAACCTGAGTTTACAACAGTAAAAACTTAAGATTATTTACCAATGCCTTAATTACTGCTGTAAATATTTACCACAAAAATAGTGGCTTAAAACAACACAAATTTATTATCTTAGAGTTCTGGAGGTCAGAAATTTAAAATCAGTCTCACTGTACTATAGGCAATGGTCTCAGTAGGGCTTGTTTCTTCTGGAGTCTCTAGGTAAGAGGCGAGAGAGGAACTAAGATATATAGGAGTTTTGCAACAAAAACTGGTAGTCAGAACATCAGTAGATTACTGTTAATTAAAGGAAACCAGGTATCTCAAGTTAATGAACTTAGCAGTTTCTCTGTATGGGGAGATGCAAGAGTCTGGGCTCATTGAAATCGTCCCTTTGATATGCACCTCAGCTCTCTAGGGTGAGTATCCTGTGCTTTTCCATCCTGAGTGTCCTCAGGGGGCACTGTTGGGGGTGGTCGAAGTGGCTGAGGGCTTGGCAAACAGGCAGCTTGCTGGTCTCCATCCTGAGTTCCCTCAGGGCTCACAGTCTAGGCCAGCTGTAGGGGCTTGATGGCTGCAACATCCTTTGTTTACTGATGGCAAGTAACATTTTTCATCCATAGCAAGAATCCATTTCCTCCTGTCTTTTCCAGCTTCAAGAGGCCACCTGCCTGCCTCCTGGCCCCTTCTTCCACCATCAAAGCCAGCAGTGCACTTTTGGGTCTCTAGCTTTCCTTCCTCCCTCTTATAAATACCGTTGTGGTTACAATGAGTCCATTGGGATCATCCAGGACAAACTCCCCACCTCAAATCCTTAAAGCAGCCAGATCTGCAAATTTCCTTTTATCATAGAAGGTAATCTATTCACAGGTTCTGGGAATTAGGACAGGGATATTTTTGGAGTGGCTGTCGTTTAGCCTACCACAACTGGCAGCCCTGAATTTTTCTGTCAGCTGGGCTTTCCATGGTGACTAAGAAAAATAAGGTCCTTGACCTCCAGAGCTTTACAGTCTAGTAGGAATTTTAGTAAATCCTAGCAAGGTGAGGTAGGACAAACTATAATCTATAGGAAGTGGCGGGTACAAAACACTTAACTAGTTACAACATTTAACAAAGGAAAACTAATAGATATAATTTTTTATATTATAAAAATACACATTAAAAAGTAGTAATAATTAAGAAATTAATTCAGAAAATGTAATTCAGAGAATGTTCCTGTAAAAATTATAAGAAAAGATGTGATCAACAGCAAAGAGGGAATGTCATTTCAGTAGTGATTTTTGTAATTTTTTCTAATTGTGTGTTTATGCACAATAAAATTAAGTAAATGTATTTGATAGCTTTCTTTGAGCACTTTTACTGGCTGTATTTACTCTTCACTCAAAAATGGATATTTATTTTGAAAGATAGATCCACAGTTTGGTGGATGAGCCATTGGAATTGGGAGAGCATGCCCAAAGAGGTTAGTTAGTATATAGAACTTTTAGCATAAGTTTTGATCTCCAGGAGACAGCTGTGAGAGGTGGCTTGAAGCGAGATCTTAGCTCCTGGCCCAGGACTTGGACCTGGGTAGCATGGATGAAAACCAGGAATCATAGCTGCTAGACCAGCAAGGGCTAGAGGCTAGAAGCAAAGTTCCCCTGGCTCTTGCCCCGTTTGAAAGCAAGAATGTTTCAAGGAGGCAAAAAGTGTAAAAACAGGTACAAAGTTTATTAGAGACACAACACAACAGCAAGTGGGAGAGCACACAAAGAAACATTTTGTTTAGTTAAAACAGAAGCAAGGCAGAAATACACACCCGGAGAGAAAGGTGTGGGTCTCCTCCCTGATGAGGAGGAGTACAGTAAAGAGGTGGTTAAATCATTTACATAGGGCAGTTCTTCCAGGTCTTTGTTTACCTTTGGCCAATTATCTTGTTTCTTTTTCCATACCTGCCCTAGGACCTGCCCTAGGACCCTCCCCAGCGTGTGTGCACACCTTTTAGCCAAGATGGATTCCAGCGCAGAGGCCTGTGGGAGGCTTTGCATCACCTATTATGGGGTGGCGTCCCCTCCTTTTTGACGCCCCCCCCCCCCCAGGAGCCTTCCTGTGCATGTGTAGTCAGGGAGATCTCCTTGACCTCAAGAAAGAGAAATATGTGCTTTCTCTTTTATCTGGGCAGGACTCAGCTCCTCTCTGCCCTTCCATTACTGTTAGCTTAAAGTGTCCACCGGAGGCAAAGTCCAGCTATTTACCTTGTTCCTGTTGTTATTTCCATCTGGAAGTGTAAACCGGAGGCTGGCTGTAAACGTCTAACCTAGAGCCCATCTATTTTTTGCCTCAAGGAATATAAACAGGAGGCTAGTTGTAAATGTCTAGCCTGGAGCCCATCTATCTCCCGCCTCAGTTTAACTAGAGTCAAGGCCTTCTAGTACAGTGCTATTTTAAGAACAAAAGTAGTTTGTGAGGTTCTGGGAGAAGACCAGGGAAGAAAATGTTAAGCCTAATGGAGTATCAATTAGCTGAGGAGTACATGTAATCCAGGTTGTCATGGTGATGGTGGTGGTAAGAGAGGAAAGCAGAGTCCCTAAGGAGCGCCACTGCCATATCCCATCATTTCAGTTAAGCCATGATCTAAAGAGCTTTGTCTCCAATATTGTATAAGGTGGTTTTCTTTGCCAGAGATGTGTTTTTGACAGGAACCTCAGTTTTTAGTTACCTTATTAAAATATATAGGATAGGGATAATTGCATCTATACTTATTTTCATATATGTTGTAGATTCTTAAGGGTAAAACTCAAAAATAAATTCACTACAGCTAAGCATCATCACTTTAATGTTTGCAAACTATTTCTTTTAATATATAGTTTTTCTTTTTAACCAATCAAGAATTTTACAGCTACTACTTTGGAAAATTTGATGACATATGAATTTTATCCTAGTTTCTAGCTGGCTTTAATGTGTTAAGCAGCCAGGTAACATTGTTTCAATATGTCTTACAGCCCTGGTAAGAATTCAAGTATACCTTCTCCCTATAACTTATGTTGAAAATGTCAAAGATAAAGAAAAAATTGAGTGAACAGTTTTATCAGCATGCATGAATATTTTATTACCAAAATTATTTATGTTTTGCCATATTTAAAAAATCGTTTTAGATAAATATATACAACCATATTTTTCTCTGGTGAACCAGTTGAGAATAAGTTGTAGACGTAATGGCGCTTCACCCCTAAGTACTATAGCATGAATTTTCTAAGAACAAAGATAATCTGTGATAAAACCACAGTACAGTGATCACATTCAAGGAATTTAGCATTGATAAATTCATGTTTGCTCAATTCCCTAATAGGTCTTACAGCATTTTAAAAACAGAATCCAATTAAACATAATACACTATGTTTAGTTTTCATGTTTCTTTAACTTTCTTCAATCTAGAATAATTCTCCAGGCTTTAATTTCTTTCATAGCATTGACAATTTGGAAGAACCTAGGTCAGGTGTTGGGTAACTGGATTTGTCTCTTTCCTCATGATTAGATTTACATGATGGGAGCTTGTACCATCATTGGTGACTTTGAGTTGGATCACTGGTTTTCTTCACTGTTAAAGTATCATTTCCTCTTTGTAATGAATAATCTACAAGATGATACTTTGTCTCATTATCTTATTTCTCAACAATTTTTACTCAGTGATTTAGTAGCCATTCCTGATCCTTGCCTCAACCAATTATTACTTGGATATTTTGCATTTATCATGTGGCATCCCTCCCGGGGGGAAAAAAAAGTTTTTTCTTCTCTCTTTTCTTATTTTTATTATCATTATGGACTCATGGGTTTTTAAAAAATGTATTATAATTTATTACTGTCATTACTCTTTAGAGTCTCAAATTTTCCAATGTATGTCAGTGGAAACCCATCAAACTGGTTCTTGTGCCCTTTTGAAATGTCAGTATCAGTTTTTTTGAATTTCCTTATTTTCTGGCATAGTAAGATATTTTAGACACTCCATCCATGTTTCCTTCCCTGTATCTGGAACAGCTGATTTCTCCAAAGAACCTTTCTTGCTTTTAGGAGGAGATGGTACTATAGCCCAATATCTGGGTGTTAGGTGTGCTAATTGCTACTGGGCTATCATTGTTTCTAGGTACTTTCAATAGACTGAGCAAGAAAATAACACTAAATTTTTTCTTGGTTCCTACTGATACCTTCACAGACAATTTAACAATACAGGGATAATTATCTCCTCCATCCACATTTACATCAGCATTCTCCCACAATAATCACACCGGTTTCTCTAAATATCAATATATTTATGAATTTATTCAATTTACTCAGTATAAGAAACACATATTTATTCAATATAATTTATTTTAATATAATAATACCTACATTGTATGAAAAGAGTTTTGGGAATTATTAAACCAATATTACTAACAATGACACATTTTAAATCTAGTTCAAGATTGCTTTGGAGTTCCTTTTGAAATTAAAATATATCCAACTGATGTTGTATAATCATATCATTGTGTTAAAAAATTTGATTATTTTTTTCTTGTTCTGTTTTCAGTTTTATATACAATCAAGCTTTTCTGTTTATGGTTATATTTAATCATATTCCCACCATTGCTCTTAATTCAATTTTATTTTCTGAATATATAAAACAACACTGTACAAATTCAAAACCATAGTAAAAAGTATCCTCAAAATAGTGTACTTCATTTTCCACAATTAGATTGTTAAAGTATTTTGGGTTACTTCTTCATTATGACATAAAGAATGGATTCAAATTTACCTATTCTCTGTTGGCTATCCAGTTGTCCAGGTACCATTCATTGAAAAATTCATCTTTTTTATTGATCTGAGATGCCAGCTATTCATATATACATTCATATGGAATTTTGTTTATTGGGCTGTCTATTCACTGTTGGTACCAACATGCTTAGTTTCTTTTAACAGGTGAGTGAAGCCAAATTACATTTATGATGTAACTGATATCTTTAGTCTCAAACCAGTCATATTATTTTATATTTACTGTACATATATTACTGGTTTTGCATCTATTCTCCACATTGTCCTTTTTTTATATCTCTTTATCTATATATTTTAAAATTCAAAATGGTTTTGCATTTTTTAGTCTAGTGGTTACCTTTTTATTAAGACCTCATAAAATGCCCTAAGTCCCAGTCTTTCTTGATTAGTTTTCTACACTGGATTTTTCAGTGTTACCAGATATGTTTTGACTCCAACCTGTTACAGCTGTGGTGCAATGAGACTATGCCATTTTCAACTTTCTCTAGACCTTATACTCACATATTTTATTTCCCTTTTGTTGGAGCACAGAATATTTAATTATTATTCTTTTTCTTTGTCCCCATCTTACTTTAGCCCTAGATCTACTATTAGATAAATGCATTGCTTTCTATCAGTGCTTTTGCCAGACTTTCCCCCGTCAAACCTTGGTGGCAAAGCTTGTTCTCTAGGCAATTAATAAATAGTGTTCAAGAATGTGGCATTCCCTGAGTTATTGCGCATTTCAAACTCTTTTCCCAAGCTCTTGATACTTACAGCACAGCTTTGTTGAATATGAAGTCCTTGGCCCATCTTTTCAGTTTTAAATTTCTTACAAATCTGATGCATTTCATTCTTGTGTTCTACATTGCTCTGAAAAATCTGTCGTCAAGTTAATTTTCTTTTTTCTCCTCCTCTTTCTCCTCCTCCTCCTCTAATTTCTTTTTTCCTTTGTAAATGCCTTAGTATTGTTTTCCTGGGGATCCTGAGGTTTTCTTTGCTTGCTTCCTTGTTTGTTAAAGTCTAATCATTTTACTATGATAGAATATATTGCCAAGATATTAATTTCCACAGATATACTCTGGACACTTTCTATATGAGATTTGACTC
The DNA here is from genome assembly GCF_002837175.3 of Physeter macrocephalus. Classification (NCBI taxonomy): domain Eukaryota; kingdom Metazoa; phylum Chordata; class Mammalia; order Artiodactyla; family Physeteridae; genus Physeter; species Physeter macrocephalus. The sequence continues at coordinate 26,257,465 of NC_041221.1, forward strand.
TTTATTTCTAGAAAATTTTCTTCGATAGTTTAAATATATGTTCTGCTTCATTGTTTTGTTTTTCTTCTTTATGGACTCTGAATACAATAGAGCTTGTATTTTTGTCTTGTATATCAATCAATGATTCCATTTACTTCTTCTTTTATTTCATTTTCCTATTCTTTATATCCCTTTATTTCATTCCTTTAGTCTTGACTATTGTCAAGGTTTTCTTCACTGATGTTTGTAATTTCAGGTTTATTTTTAACCTTATTTTAAGTTATTTAAAATGTATTCCTTTATTAAACATAATACTTAGTTCACCTCTTCCTTTTCCTTCTCTTCTGCCCTCAGTTTGTGACATTGTGACACAGGGATTTTATCACATGCAAATAATTATTTAAGGATTTTGGGGGTTATAATTTTCTTCTGCTTCATGCATGCTTTTTAGGGGGGAATTTTCATTAGCTGAAACGAATTATTTGTCATATTCTGTTTCTTCTTACAATATATTTGTATGAATGATCCCCCCATCACCCCAAATCAGAAATAATAGTGGTATCAGTGGATGCTGAGGATTTGGGTTGGTTTATGTCACAGGTTAGGTGCCTAAGCAACAGACTCTGAAATAGAATTTAGCCTTCAGAATATTTATTAAGACACACCCTTAAGATCAACACCTGTGACAGGTAGTGGAAGAAAGCAATTGTGGGAGGCAGAGGAAAAAGCGGAGTTGTGAAACAGCTGTCCCCATGGACTGTAGCTCCATGATCTGGAGCTACAGTGGCCTTTCAAAATTGTCCCATTGAGGGCAGATGGCCAGGTCTTCATAAAGACTTATTTCAAAAATCTTGAGTGTGAGCTACCTGGGGCAGGAAAATCACCTTTGAGGAGGCAGCTCTCCACAGCTTGGGTAATCCCTGAGGTGGCTGACACCTGACTCTGTCTGTCAGTAGTATTGATATAGCAGAATAGAGTTTCATTAAACTGATTTTGTTCACCGGGGAAGAGAGGAATACTTTCATATGTCTGTCTCAGGATTCTTTATTGTTTCTGTAAAGCTTTTACTTTTTCCACCCACATCCTTTCCCTTCAGTGTCAAATCTCCAAAGAGCAGTTTTCATTCCAGTTTAATCCCATTCATCCCCCAAAGCACTGCTTCCTCTATAATCTCATGGAATTTCAGGCCTCTTTCTTTCCATTCCCTAGTTGTTTTGGTTGGAATTCTCTGGGAAAAAAAAATATAATCCTCCAAAGGAAGCTGGCAAGGAAGTTTAGAAAGGAAACTAGGAAAGAGTAGGCCAGGGGAGCTTGTGATATCTGGCAAAGTTCTGTAGATCCTCAGCATTGTCTCAATGATCAGCAATGATGCCGGACTTTCATATTCCACACTCTGCAGTCATTGGTTAAGGGTCATCTTTAGTTCTTTATGCCTGCTAGACAAAGGACTCCACAAGCCTAGCAGAGGTCCTCTGAAAAGGCAGTTCTGATATTGACTGTTGGATGGAGTGGAATAGAGATGCTAGTGCATAAAAATACCATAAAAGGAAGCTCAGAGGACCTTGGTGAAGGGCTGCTGTTATCCACTGACATTATATACTGTGATATACCAGGGCTCAGAATGTTTTCAGATTTTTTACACTCGTGGTGGGGCTTTCCTGTTTCTTGGGGTGACCTTATCAGTGATTTGTCTCCTCCAGGTCCCTCCCCGTTGTTGTGTTTTCCACAAAGTGCCTCCTAGACTTTCTTGCTTCTGAAAGAACTCTGAAACTGACTTTGTTGGATTTGGGTGTTTACTTCCTATTTATATGTTATTTGACATTTGGAATATTCTGTGTCTCCTAGTTATGCTATTAGCCTTGATCAAAGATTTTTTGGTTGATTTGTTTTGCTGGGTGAAATCATCAATTTTGCTCTGTATACTTTGTTTTTGGAGTTTGAGAGGAGAGATTTGGATTTAGTCTACTTGATTTGGGGGGTGGCGTATGTTCCTAACATGATATTTATAATCCTTGTGATTATTTCTTACATATATTTAGTGCTTTACATACTATAAAAATGTTTTCAATTCATTGTTTTCTTCAGTACTTATTAGAAAACTTTGATGTTTTTATTAATATCATTTTTTAAAAACCAAGGAGCTTGTAGATCAATAAGCTTAAATGAATTGCCTTAAGAAGCATGAGTAAAACTCAGTAATTCGAGGCTTACTGTCTCAGGGATTAGAGTGACCTACCACTGAGTTACACATGCAGCTAAACATAAGCCATATGCATCTAGAAGTTGAGTGTTCTGATTAGTGAGTCCAATTCAGTCAAACATACGTGAAAACTTCTAGTTAGTTTCAAGTGGTCCATCAATAAATTCATTAATTCAAGTATTTATTGTCTATTATGGGTTTAACCATATTCTTTGAAATTTTGGAATTTTTTTGTGGTTTTTCTCTAGCCTCACATACTTTTTTAGTCTTATTAGAAAGACTTTCTATTTATTTTGGCTTAATTTTGTAACATGATTGGACTTCTTGTTGCACTGTTCCTTCCTACAAATTTCTTAGCTTCACCCTTGTAAGAATATATTAGTTTATGAAGTATTTATAAGATTATTTTGCCTAAATGCAATCTCTTTTCATTATATATCTAGCCATTGAAATTGTTGGTAATATTAATCAAATTCTATGTTTTCATATAATATGTTCTTATGATTTGTACAGTGAAAAAGAGATTTTAATCCTCCCACTAAAACCCATTAATTTCAGCTCACATTATGCTTGTGGGAGATAAAAATTGGACTCAGCTTTAGATATAATCTTGGCTAAATTGGAGTTGGCCATTGAAGTTGACAAGTACTGTCATTGGTCTTAAATTTTAAAGGCTACCCTTCTTTGGGTTAAGTTTTCTGCCGTGTACTTCAACAGATTGGGCTTTATACAATGTAGGACAAAGAAACGTTTAACTTCACATATTTATTTTCCCTTTCCATCTAGTCTTTCTGTGCAGTCGTACAATGCCTACTACAGACACCAATCACAAGCCCAGGTCATCACCTGTGCTTCTGACCTACTGGCTGTAAATTAGAGGTTCCCAGGACCACCTCCTTGGGTTTGATTAATTTGCTAGAGCAGCTCACAGAACTCAGAGAAACATTTTGCTTACTAGATCACTGGTTCATTATAAAAGTATATAACTCAGGAACAGCTGGATGGAAGAGATGCATAGGGCAAGGTATTGGGAGAGAAGTTGGAGCTTCCCTGCCCTCTCTAGGCATGTTACTCTCCCTAAATCTCTATATGTTCACCAACCTGGAACCTCTCTGAACCCCATCCTTTTGGGTTTTTATGGAGGCTTCATTACATAACCATGATTGACTAAATCATTGGCCATTGGTGACTGATTCAACCTTTTTAGCCCCTCCTCCCTCCCCAAAGTTTGAAGGGGTAGGACCGACCTTTCTAATCCTTTAATACCTTGGTTGGTTCTCCTTGCAACCAATCCCCAATCCTTAAGTGCTATCCAAAAGGCACATCATAAACATAACAAAAGACCTTTTGGGTTCTCAGTACTTAGGAAATTCCCAGGGTTTTAGGAGCTCTGTGCTAGAACTAGTGATGAAGACCAAATTTATATTTCTTACTATAAATCACAATATCATGGTACAAAATAGCAAATCTTAATGACTAACAATATTGAAAGCATAAACACAGAAATCCTAATTATGAAGATTTCACACTAATTAAATGGAACTTTTCTTATAAATGGATGAACGGGAAGAACTCTTTTACAGAGCCACACACACTGTTCTGTCAGGGGTGTGAATGTCTGAAGTGCAGAAACACTGGCTTTTCGTAATTCTAGGACTAATCCAGAAGAATGCATTGTTGAATGAATTTGTTGAATAAATGAATTGATTAATCTAGCCTGCTTCTTTATTGATTGAGCCTGTCTTCTAATATTTCATGAGAAACTGATACTTTTTTTCCATTTTAACTGTCTCAATAATACTAATGAGATCTGAAATCTGCCAATTTTTCATGTGGAGTTAAATGAAACATAATAGTAATAACTCCATTTCCATTTCATCTATTTATTAATTATCTTTTCATTCACAGTTTTGACAGGATTATTTTTCTGTTATAACAGATGGCTTAAACCTCAGTATTTAGCTACTTTATTGTATCAAATATGCAGTGTAAAGTGTATATGCTAACCGAATTGAACGCAACCATTCAAGATAAAAATAAGTTTTGGATTATTAACAAATGTTTTTACCAAATTTCCTTGAATGAAAAGAATTCTATTCAGCTTTAATAACCTTCAGTTCTTTTGACTTTTCTTTATAAGATGTTATACATTGATATTTTCATTTTTCTAAAAATATGGTTTAATTTTCAATGTCATATATCCATATATCTGAAAGAATATTAATTTTATTTTGGGGATATACATATATCTGTTTCAACAAATATATTTTATTTTTGTTTAGGAAATGATATTCAACAGAATTAATAATCTTAATAGTTTGGATTTTTAATCTTTGGGATGAGTTTCACTTGTATGTCTTAATTATCCCCGAGTCTTGGTCCATGGCTCTTATGGCAATATCATTGAAATTCTTTAAAATGTTATATAACAAACTAAGCTATTATGAGAAAATACAGTGTATTGGTTAAGAGCACAGCTCCTAGAATCAGACCCTTTGGCCTTGAATACTCGCACCCAGATAACCACTGGGATAAATCAAGTAGGAGAAAGCCCCAGAACTCATGCTCTAAAGGCAGTTGTCCCAAACAACTGATGTTTGTGTGCATTAGAATCACCTCTTCTATTTTTTTTTTTTTTTTTTTTTTTTGCTGTACGCGGGCCTCTCACTGCTGTGGCCTCTCCCGTTGCGGAGCACAGGCTCCGGACGCGCAGGCCCAGCGGCCATGGCTCACGGGCCCAGCCGCTCCGCGGCACGTGGGATCTTCCCAGAAAGGGGCACGAACCCGGTTCCCCTGCATCGGCAGGCGGACTCGCAACCACTGCGCCACCATTGAAGCCCACCCCTTCTATTTTTTAACACAAAGAAGACTGGGCCCCATCCTGGAGCTTCCTATTTAGTAGGTGTGGTTTGGAACTCAAGGATTTACATTTCTAACATGTTTCCAGGGGCTGCAGCTGAGGCTCTTGGTGCAGGGACCACACCTTCGGAAGGAACTCTAAATCCAGGTGCTCTAAATAAGCTGTTCTCCCAGCATTACAATCAGTATTGGCAGGAAGGAAAAGGAAGTTTGGGGACTCTCAGTGCTCCTGAAAAGTCCTCACTGCATACTCTCCTTCAACAGTCATAGTCTTACCATCTCATCTGTCATAGAGACACCATGAAGATTAATCACCTGGGTGTCACGATAATAAGCTCCAGACTCCAGGTCAGCCTTCATCTCCTGCATTCCAATGCCTGGACACTTCTCCTTCACTTTCCTTGTCCTATCTTTCCTTAGGTCCTGAGACCTTTCCAAAGTGTCCTCTGGAACTCACTGTTTATCATCAACAAAATACTCTCTGTCCTCAATTTCTCCGTTTTGGCTTCTTGTTTTAACTAAAATTGGGCTCTTTGCCACAGCCATTGCTGCCTTTGCAGTCCCCTGCAGTAAGGGCTGTTTTCTCTCCCACATCGCCTATGATTTGACCTGGAGGTGGGGTAGATATCTGTCTTCCCCTTTATTGCCATTTCCAAATCTTTCTCTCTTCTTTTTTCCTAAACTCCATCCCCAGCTTTGAATCGTATGTCATTGGGCTATATCATCTAACTCTCCACTCTGCTGTGGTCCTCTCCTAATACTTGGTTAAATCATCTTTATTCATTGAAGATTTTATCACCTAGTTTATTTACTCTCTCTTCTGACTTAATTCTTGGTAATTTCAGTCTATATGCAGATGATCCTTCCAAAACACTGCACTCTGAATTTCTTGAATGACTGTGCCCTCCCCACTCTTTCAACCATTCATTCTCAGGACATATCCCATATTTTGTCATTATCTGTAACAACAAACCTTTTATTTTCTTAACTTCAAGGCTCCTGTGCTGATCTTCACTCTTTCATTCAAGCTCACTCACAAAATTTTCCACCACCCGGGGACCTGTGGTCTACTGATTCTAGAAAACAAACTTTAACTGTTTCTCTATTCTGCTCTTTACTCATGCTTCAAAATTTATCTAATTCAGACCCCTTCTCACTGCCTTCACCACCACTGTCCTGGTCCAAGTCAATATCATCTCAGTCTTCTCATGTCTCCACCCCCAGTGCTGACCCAGTGGATTGTCAATGCAATAGATAGAGTTCAGTTTTCCTTTTAAAAATATCTGTCAGATAATGTCGGAAATAGTTTCCCATCGGTATCAAAGTATTGATAAATAAAAGACAAAATATTCCTGTTAATAGTCGATATTGCCAGAGCAATGACCTGCACTGTGTTTCTCGAATTGGCCAGGAATATTTCTACCTCAGGGTTTTTGCACAAACTGTCTGCTGGTGATCTTCATTGCCAAAATATGCACATGCCTGGCTCTCTGACCTTCAGGTCCTTGCTGAAATGTTACCTTTCCATGGGATTTCCTGATAACTCCAAATAAAGTTATGATTCCTAAGTATTTTCTATAACTTTTTTATGGCTTGTTTTTCTCCATGGAACATATCATCATTTTAACATTTTTTTGTTTCATTTATGTTTTTAAACTGTGCAAAGGCAAGTAAAGTACACCATATTTAAGCTTAAAAAAATACAGTGAAAATGGTGCTTATAGAAAAATGTTAGTCATATTTTTTAAAATAAAAAAGAAAGTAAATGAATAATGTATCTATTAAAAAATAGTAAAATAATAGGATAAATATAGGAAAAGATAGTCACAGAGCTTAAATACTACAAAATAAATTTAATAAAGTAGCAAAAGAATAGAAATTATGAATAAACTATAAATAAATGGTTCTTAAGGAAAAGAATAAAAGAGAGAAACATTTAGATATTCTGCAGATTTAATAAAGGAAGAACTACAGAATATGGAAATCATAAAGGGGAATAGTCAAAGTTATAAATACAAAGGAAATTCAAAGAATTACCAGAAACAATTTGCCAGAATCTATAAATAAATCTGATTGCACAAATTAAACAGATTAAAAGAAAGCTGACATAAGAAGAGAGAAAAAAATTAAGCAAGTCACCAGAACAGAAACCAAGAAAGTTGTCAAAAATCTATTTCTCATAAATATTCCATCATATTGATTTTCAATACTATTTCAACAAGGTAGTTGTTGGAGCTCTAGATATCACAGATATTCCAGGTGGAAGAAATGAAAATAGAAGAAGAAGGACATAAACATGGCAATCCACTTACATCAGTGTGTTCAAAAATTTTCCAAATTACTAGGAAAGTTGCATAATATAGATTTTTATCTGAGAATCCATGTGCCCAGCCAAAAAATCATAGTTATGTTATGAAGGAGCAAGAGAAAAATGGAGGTTGAAAATGGGGCCAGATAGAAATCCTTGCTTCAAGGGCACAAACCAATATCTGAATAATTATAGACATATAATATCATAAAGGTATTAATACTCCCAAAGTATGGGGCACGCCTTACCAGATATTAGCACAAATTACAAAGTCATGGAAGTGACAGTAATATGGTACTGATATGAGAAAAAATTAAGAAGAATGAACATAATTAGGGTGTTCAAAAATAGTTGCTCCACGTTTGTGGCAGACCTTACCCTTTGGTGGAAATGCATCACAAATCTAGGAATAAGTGGGCTAATTGGGATTAATCACCTTAATTATATGGGGAAAAGTATATCTTATCTCACATCACATATAAAAATATGTCACAAATATCAATGATTTAAATGTGAAAGTACAAAATATGATAATAAAAAAATAATGTGGAAGAGAATGTTCATTACTTTAAATGGGGAAGAAATTCTTAATCAAGATACTCAAACATTAAATACTTAGGTAATTACTGAATAATCATTGCCAAATGAAAAACGTCACAAACAAAGCAAAATGATAGCTGACATAAAGGTAGATATTATTGCAATTTATGGGGCCAACAAAGATTAAATACATACTGTATATAAAACACAACACCATATCATTGCCTGCAAGGCCTTGTGGAATGAGAGCTGCCCAACTACATGGCATGATATTTCCCCTCACCTCATTTGCAATGATTTTGTTTATTACTAATATCTTATTCTAGTTTTCATACATATCAAACTCTTTCTTGGCTCAGAAATTTTCTCATTTGCTATTAATTCTGTCTAATGGTCCACAGTCTGCTCCTATATAGCAGCTGCTTTCCACTTTTACATATTAGTTTAAAATTTACCTTCTCAGGCATGCTTCTTTGGACCATTTAGAAGTACTCCACCTACTTAATTTCTATGCCAGCACTCCATTATTTTTTTCTACAGTTTTTATGACACAGTGTAATTGTGTTGTTTAAGGTTTATAGGATCACAGAGAAAATATCTTCGTGTTTCCTCACAGTTAGGGTTTTCTGAACTAGTTTTGCAGAAACCTGGGATCCTGGTCTAACAGGAGACTTAAAATTAATTTACAATTCTAGAGATTGTGAGAACTACACAGAGATTTACATAACTCTCCTTTTCAAGGAGGAATGATGACAGGGGCATTGGACACATCTCTACCTGGAGACACATAATTTATCTGGCTGCCATTTATTTATATATTAAAGAATTGGAGTATGGACCCCGCCCCACTACACTTTCAAGGAGACCTCTTCAGGAGGGAAGGAGAACAGCTGCCTCTCGCCTCTCTGTAAGCAGAGAAAATTCATTTTTTCTCCATTCCTTGGTTATGACACAGACATCAAATTTTGTATGTATAGGACATTTGCCCTGGCTTTTCTTTTGTTGACCTGGGATAAAAATTTGGAGTGTGGGGAACCATGTGGTCACTCTAAAAACAAATTCATTGACATATATTTGATTTACAATGTTGTGTTAATTTTTGCTGTACAGCAAAGTGATTCAGTTATACATATTTATATATATTCCTTTTCATTATGGTTTATCACAGGATATTGAATATAATTCCCTGTGCTCTACAGTAGGACCTTGTTGTTTATCCGTCCTATACATAATAGTTTGCATCTGCTAATCCCAAACCCCCAAGCCTTCCCTCTCCCAGCCCCCTCCTCTTTGGCAAACCATGTGGTCACTTCTTAAAATAAATCATTATAATCTGTCTCTGCTTCAGAGCACTGCACATGCACAACAGAACAAAATTAATAGAGATGAATATTGAAAGCTGAACACCTGTACTGCTGATTAATATCAGGGAAATATCAAAGTGTGTGTGTGTGTGTGTGTGTGTGCACATGCACACCTCTTTGGGTGTGAGAGTGTACAAGTGCACGTGTATGTCCATAGATACTTGGTGGCTTAACCATAATTTCTCTCCAGTGACACAGATGATTCTCCATTGTTTTTGGCCGCCTAGTTTCTCGCCCCACATTGCCAAATCAATAGCCCAATTTTTCATTTTATTTGTTTATCTATTTATTTCAAAGCTGTGATGTCTGCCTGTCTATGTGTTTCTCATTCAGTCCCAGATAGTCATCTTTGTCCATATCCTCACTACATAGGAAGGCAGAACCTTGTATGTTTATGTGTTGCATTGCCATTATAGATTAGACACACTATGAATATATATTTAAGAAATAAATACACTTGCAAAATTCTAAAATGTTGAAAAATTGACATAAAGGCAATCAAGATTTTTGTGGCTTTCCACAGTATCTTTGAAATATATGCTTTCATTATACCTATATGCTTTAATTTAAAAACTAAAACTTGTTCAATATTTTCTAACTGTGAAAATCATGAAAAATTATTGGAAGATGTTTATAATGCCTGCAGTGTAGTCTTCTATTTTTGAGACTTTTGTCTATTAATCCCATTTAACATATACTCGATGCTATTTCAGACTGAGACCAATCGAACAAATGGAAGAGATATTTGATTCTATGTGGAATTTACAATTTCCTAATGATTCTACATAAATAAAATTGTCTAAGATCTGTAGGTATTGACAAGTATTTATATCCCATCACTTTTGGCAAAATGCTTTTGCCTTCTTTAAGACATAACTCATACAGTATACTACAACACCATATCTTAGTGCTCACTCAAATTTATAATATTTTTCTTACCAAGCATATATAATTATTTTCATACATTTTCAATTGATAAGTGATAGATTTTTTCCTCTAATGATGCCTATCTTATGGCAATAGCTCTTTGATTTGTGTTTCATTTTTCATGTGTTTTATTGGCAAGCACTTTAGAATAGCTTCATCAAATATAAATTACAATGATTAATTTAATGCAACATACAAAGTGAAATAGGAATAAGCATTTGCATTGAAAAAGCCTAACATTTTAGTAATTTAGCACAAGGGCATACAAAGTGGTTTCCTTGACAACAAGAAATAGTAAAAATTTATTTGTGAGTTTAAAATTATGCTATCTCATAATTCTATGCATATTCTCATTGTTTTTATCTTACTCAGAGAAAATTCCTTTGTGCTAAACATAAGTAGGTAAGATAATCCTGCCATTATGAAAGAACAAATCTTACCCAGATCTGGAGAACACAAAAGAAATGGGGATAAGCAAAATAGCCCTTGTTCAATTTAAGTTAAAAATAATTATAAAAATATTCACTTAGTATTTTTGAAAATACTAAATAGCTTTTAGTATGAATAAGTATTTAATAAAATGAACCTGGGATTAAGACTATTTATATCTCTTTTTTCCCCCAACGCATACCAAATGTAGATGCTTTCATAAAAGAAAGAATCAGATAATGGACTGTATGTAATTATTTAGATTATCTATCAATTATCATTATTATCTATTATTTGAACATAATATTACTAGTTGCAAAATAGAAGCACTGCATCAGTGTATTAATCAGATTTCTCCAGAAAAGTAGAACCAGTAGGATACATACACATTACGAGACTTAAGGAATTGGCTCATGTGATTGTGTGGATTGGAAAGACTAAAATCTGTAGGGCAAACTGTGAAGTTGGAGAATTAGGTAAGAGCTGATACTGCAGTCTTGAGTCTAAAGGCTGGAAACTGGGGCAGAATTTCTATGTTTCAGTGTGGAGGTATAATTCCTTTTCCCAGAAACCTCAATCTTTTCTTTTAAGGCTTTCAGCCAATTGGATGAGGCCCATAAGTATTATGGAGGGTCACCTGCTTTACTTAAAGTCAACTGATTGTAAATGTTAATCACACCTGAAAAATACCTTTCAAGCAACACTTAGACAAGTGTTTGAGCAAACATCTCATCACCCCAGTCTAGTCAATACATAAAATTAATCATCACAGTCAATAAATAAGATTTCAGTTTCGAGTAACAGAAGCCCCAAATCAAAATGACTTGAATAGTAAGGATACTTATTACTTCACATCAAAGGGAATCCAAAGTGGTCCCAGTGTTGGTGGAATCAGATCCTTTCCATCCTTCGAATCTGGTATTTTCCAGGCTGACTTTATCCTCAAACTCATAGCAAGAGAGCTATAGCATTTTGAGGCCTCACAACCTGGAAATAAAAGAGAAAGACCATTGCTTCCTAGGCATTTTTCTCACCATTAAGATTAAGAAATGCATCTTGCCCTGTTTCTCTTCATCTGGTGGTTCATTTGTATTCTTTAAAAAGAAAGAAAAGAAAAGAAAGAAGGAAAATCCCACTATCTGGCTTTCCCAGAAACCCCACATTCAAACATCTCCTCACATCTCAATAGCCAGAATCAGATCACATGTTCATTTCTTTTCTTTTTTTTTCCTTTTTTTTTTGGCTGTCCCACGTGTCTTGTGGGATCTTATTTTCCTGATCAGGGATCCAACCTGGTGCGCCTGCAGTGAGAGCCCTGATTCCTAACCATTGGACTGCCAGGGAATTCCCCACATACTCATTTCTGATCCACCCTGTCAAGAAGAATGGCAAAACTCATCCTGGCTTGGACTGTTCATCTGATTAGGAATAGGCATTTTGGAGACAACCACAAGATCTGCCATAACCAATTATATTTTTATTTTTACATATTTTATATTTTACTTCCATATTTCTTTAGGGTTGTGCCTATTCTATTTGCAGATCTTGCTGTTAACCTAAAAAAAAATTGCTGATGACTGAATAGCTATGTCTCACATCTTGTACTTTCTCCTGCTTACTGAGCATTTCTACGAGGATGTGACATAGTTTCTTGAAATTCAACATTTGTAAAACAAGCTTCTAACCTTCTTCTCTAACATATTATAACATGTATTAAGTGATGAAACCAACCAGCCACTCAATTGCTCCACAGAGAAAGCTTAGAGTCAACCCAGACATCTTATTTTCTTACACTTATACACAGTTGTTTACAAAATCGTGATTGTTTTGTCCGAAACTCTTGATTCAGGATACTCTTACCCACTGCCATTGCCACTTCCTTGATCTAGACATTTTCATTCAAAATTCTGTATAGGCACGGTCTTTTCCCTACCTTTGAAGTAAACTGCTATCAGAGCATTTTTCTGAAATTTGAATCTGATCATTTTGAGAGACTACTCAAAACTATTCAAAAGAATAGTTTAGCTTATGGGATAAAATCTTAAACACTTAAGATTAAATACATATATTATATATATATATATAAAGAAATCAAATGTGTATCTATCTATCTATCATCTATCTATCTATTTATCTATATGCTTTCCTAGGTTACCATTACCAACTTTCTTACAGAAACAGTGCGTGAAACATATAAACTATTTATCACTCCTTAAAAATCATGATTGGTCCCATATCTGGACCTTTTTCCTACACTACTCTTCAACCCAGAAGGAAAGTCCCTTCCATTGAATTGTCTAAATTTTCATTAGTTTATTTTACCTACTCAACCCAAGTAGATAAAACCAAGCTTCAAGTTTCTTGCTGAATCTTCCCAAGGCTCCTCTGTCTTGTTCCCAGAGAAGAAAGAAATACCTGCTCCTTATTTATTCTTAGTTATGCATATCCACTTAATTTTGGAGACTGACTAACTTGAGGGCTGGAACTAATGTTCAGCTTTGCTTCCCAGAAACTAACATAGTAGCTGCCACATATGTGATGTCCAATGGATAGTTGTAATGATGTTTGGAAAAATGAGAATTTATGATGGTTTCAGAGACTTCCCAAAGATTTACCAATTGTCAAACAACTTAAATGGATTATTCTATCTACTAACCATAATAACCCCATAAAACAATGTGATATTATTACTTCTTTTACAGAAGAGGAACCCATGGGTTAGTCAATTGCAGGCAGGATTTAAGCTGAATTCACTGTTTATGGTCATAACCATGACCCTCTTTGTCACCATGAATAAATAAATCAGTGGATGAATGTCTCTGTTCTTTTCTTTTTCCATCAGGCTGAAAGGTTCTCTCAAATCTGCTATGTCTCACTTCTAATTTCTGGGCTAATCTGCTTGTTCCTTGATTTTTTCTAATACTATAAATAATTACAGATCTTAGATAATTATGTTGCAGTTCTTTCAGCAATTAGCAACTTGTATGCATGCAAGCATTCATTCATTCATAAAGCATTTGCTAAATCTATATGTTGTTCAAAACACTGTACTTTGTAATTATCCTGGAATGACCTGGAGAAAAATTGTGATTAGGTCTTATATCAAGCTAGTTAAATGCCCGTGTTGCCAGGCTACTTGTATTGTTATCTGGAGTCAGGGTTCTCCAGAGAAATAGAAACCAACATGATAGTTATGTGTGTGTTTGTTTATTGTAGGGAATTGGCTCATACAATTTTAGAGGCTGACAAGTCCTAAATTCTTCAGTTAGAAAGCTGGAGACCCAGGAAACCAGTGATATAGATCCAGTCTCAGTGTTGGAAGTCTGGAAACCCAGAATAGGTGAGGTTTCAGTTTGAGTCCAAAGCCAGGAAAAAACTGATGTCCCAGCTCTAAAGCAATCAGACAGGAGGAATTCCCTCTTACTCAAGGATGGACAGACTTTTGTTCTTCAGGCCTTTGACTGGTTGGAGGGGGTCTGCTCACATTAGGGAGTGAAATCTGCTTTACTTATGCAGTTGATTTAAATATTAAACTCATCCAAAAACACCCTCAGAGAAACACCAAGAATAATGTCTGACCAAATATCTGGACATCCGGTGGCCCAGTGAGCTTGATATAGAATTAAACATCACACGCTGAAAGGCATTTTCTTCAGTAATTTCTTATTCTATGTACTCCCTACATATGAGTAGGTTACCACGGTATTTTTTTTATGATTTAAAATGGCAATATCTGTGTGTATGTGTGTATGTATATATGTTATTGCCTGTATTTGGATATCAGCCCTTGTGTACCTTCAAATAATAAGAAGGACTTTGTCTACTTTAAAAAAGAGCTGAATGCATAATGAAAAAAATCATACAAACAATTGAATAAATGCTGCTTAAAAAATGACTTCTGTGAAGGAGCACTTTTATGGTGACCATAATTTATTTCATTCTGGAAAATGAAGATATTATCCCCACTAGAGATCAACATTATCATGGGAAATGTGTCTTGATTACTTTTTCAAAGTTCAAGAAAGTTTGAAAAAAACTTCTATAAAATAGTTGATTTGATCAAGATTAGCTAACTTTTTTTTTTTACTTTGAATATTCATTCAATACTTTGGAGAATGGATCAATAGGCTAAAATTATTTAGAAAAAAATTTTTCCCTGAAAGTATATCTCTTATTGCATTATGCTTTAGTTATTAGAATCATAAATTAGCTTAAATTATTGTCTGGGCTAAGAAACATACTTTGTTAGGTAAATGAGCACAAAGTCTCCATGTTTAAATATAAGATTCAAGAGTGCCTAAATTACAAATGCAGGCTTTTAAGAAAATGGCAAGCAGGGCATGTAGGGTTCTTAGGCCAACAGCAGGAATCTTGTTCTGGGTATTAAAATAGTTGAGGGCATCTAGGTTCTTTAGCTGGCACTAGATTTGCGTGCAGTTTGCTGTGGCTTGTCTATATAAACATATATTCCAGCCTTAGTACATACAGAAATAAGCTGAATGGGAGCTGCGTCAGAATTATGCATTCAAGAATGCTTTCATTAGTAAAAACAGCTAAGGCAGGATTCAATTATTGGGAAAAAGGCAATCCATCAAAAATTACAAAGCACAAAAAGCAAAAGCAAAACATTTTCAAGAGCTATAGCAATAAGAGGAACCAGACTCAGATGTTGGAATTGCCGTGCAGAAATTAGAAAATCTATAATTTATATGTTAACAATCTAGTAGAAAATGTGGAAAACAGACATGAACAGATGGGGAATTTCAGCACAGAAATGGAAATGATAAGAAAGTGACAAATGGAAGTGCTACAAACACTTCCATATATGAAAAATTCCTGGATGAACTCATCTCAGAACTCTCCATGGCAGTGTAGCTGAGTTAAGAATCTGTGGAATTAAAGATGTATCAATAGAAATGTCAAATTAAAGTACAAAAAGACATATAGGGGCTTTATTATATTGAGGTACGCTCCTCTATGCACGTTTTCTTGAGAGAGGTTGTTGTATATGTATGTTAAATTTTGTCAAAAGTTTTTTCTGCATCTATTAGGAGGATACGATCTCTTTCTTCAGTTTGTTAATGTGGTGTATCGCATTGACTGATTTACAGATACTGCACAATCCTTGTATCCCTGTGATAAATCCCACGTGGTCATGGTGTATGATCCTTTTAATACATGGTTGAATTCAACTTGCTAATATTTTTTGTTTGCTTTTTTATTTTTTAATATTTTAATTTTATTGTAATATATTTGATTTACAGTGTTGTGTTAGTTTCAGGTGTACAACATATTGATTCTGTTATACATAAATATATATTCCTTCTTTTTTAGATTCTTTTCTAATATAGGTTATCACAGAATACTGAGAAGAGTTTCTTGTGCTATACAGTAGACCCTGTTGGTTATCTATCTTATACATTTTGTTCAGGATTTTTTCATCTATGTTTATCAGTGATATTGGCCTGTAATTTTCTTTTTTTGTAGTGTCTTGGATTTAGTATCATGGTGATTCTGGCCTTATAAAATGAGCTCAGAAACATGCCTTCCTCTGCACTTTTTGGGAATAGTTTGAGAAGAATAGGTGTTAACCCTTCTTTAAATGTTTGGGAGAATTCACCCGTGAAGCCCTCTGGTACTGGACTTTGTTTGTTGGGAGCTTTTTAAATTACTGGTTCAATTTCATTGCTGGTAATTTATAAGCATAGTACAAAGTGGTTACAGAAAGAAGGGGCTTGGGGGAGGGGAAATTGGATGAAGGTGATCAAATGCTACAAACTTCCAGTTATGAGATAAATAAGACTTAGGGATGTAATCTATAACATGATTAATATAATTAACACAGCTGTATGTTACATATGAAAGTTGTTAAGAGAGCAAATCCTGAGAGTTCTCATCATAAGGAAAAAGTATTATTATTATTATTTTTAAAATTTTGTATCTATACGAGAAGATGGATGTTCACTAAATTTATTGTGGTCATCACTTCATAATGTATGTAAGTCAAATCATTATGCTGGACACCTTAAATTATACAGTGCTGGATATCAATTATATCTCAATAAAACTGTAAGGAAAACATTTAAAAAATAAAAAAGAAAATATATATTGGCTTATGCCCACTCTGCATCTGACCACAGAATAAATTGTCACTACCCACATTCTCAAAACAAAAACAAAAACAAGCCCAAAAAACAGAGGCAAATAGGATATCCAACACCTATGGGACAATGTAAAATGGTATAATGTACATGTATTTGGAGTCCTAGAAGTCCATATTCTGAGCCATAAAATAAACCTCAAACAGTTAAAATACTTGAAACCATATAGTGTTATGTTCTTTGATTACAGTGGAATTACATTAGAAATCAATAGCAGAAAGGTAGTCAGGGAAAAGTCACAAAGATTTGGAATTAAATAATAAATTTTGAAATAACTTACTGGTTAAAGAGTTAAATAGTCAAAAATGGAAATTACAAGGTATTTTGAATTAAATGAAATAAAAAAACTGTCAAATTTTGTGGGATGTTGTAAAAGGAGTGTTTAGAACAATGTTTATTGCATCTAATGCTCAGAATATAAAACAAGAAAATTTTAAATCAATAAGGTAAGTTTCCTTCCCAAGAAACTTGAGAATGAAGAGAAAAATAAACCCAAAACGTGAAGAAATTAGAAAATTATAAAGAGTAGGAATCTATAAAATTGAAAACAGGAAAAAAATCAATGAGACCAAATGCAGCTGATTCTTGGAAAAGATGCATAAAATTAATAAACCTCTGTCCAGATGCACTGAGTGAAAATGGAAAGAGGATCCACATTATCAATATTATAAAGACGAGGGGACATCTCTAAGATCTTACATAGACAAAAAGAAATAAGGGGAATATTATGAACAACTTTATACCAATCACTTTGATAATAATTGAAGTGGACAAATTTCTTGAAAGACACAAACTGTCAAAGCTCCCTCAAGAAGAAATAGGTAATTTGAGAAGTACTTTTCAGATGGAATCACCACTCCAGTAATCAGTACCCTTAAATCTCTTCTATGGTCTTTTATAACACTAAGTATTGCTTTCTGATATTATAATTTTCCCAGGATAATTGCTGTCAGGGTGGGAGTCTGATATGTGCTTTAAATTTGGTTATTGCGGATCCTGAATTGGGAAAATAACACTTTTTTAAACCTTTGAACACTTTAAAAAGTGAACAATGCATCTTGGCTTTGAAATGTATCTAATTACATTTCTAAGACCATAAAGGATTCATCCTGGTCCAGTGAAATGTGGCCAGGCTGCAGTTGCTTTAGGACAAAACCACCACCCAGGTATTGAGAGGGTTTCTGGTTAAGAGTGACTAAAATAAGAAAATGGTGGATGCGGGCCTGTCTGTTTGTCTTGCACTTTAAGATATATATTTTTATTTTAGGTTTTAACTTACAAGAATGAGATAACCTTTTTTTTTCGACTTTAATTTCCTTGGATTTTAACACCTTAAGAAGCTTTAATTATTGTAACTGAATTTAAAATGTTGGCATTTCTACATAGCTGTGTTTCATGATTAAATAAGCTTTTTATAGCATTCAAATAGCAGGTCTCTGGAGGCTATGTACAACAATCTGGGATAAGATACAGTTTACGGAGTGAATTTTCAGTCTTGGGCGAAGAGAGCATTGGGATTGACACATACACATTTCAGAGCCTTTGGGGAATAAATAATTACTAACCAATAGCAATTCCTGGAAGACACACAAAGGTGAACTTGTTAGTTTGGGGACAGTAGGGTTTGTGAAAGTAGGAACAGACTAGAAAGGATATGGTATTGACAACCTCTGAGATTGAAAAAAAAAATTATGTAAACGTAGGAGAGACTAAACCCCATGTTTATAAATGGTAAAGAGCATTGGCAAATGTTAGAATGGGGCAGTTTTCTCCATGCCTTATATTTCTATGCCATAGTATTTTGAACACTACTGGCCTATGCCTTTGATACTTTCCCAGGGGAGAAACGGTCCCTGAGCTGATTGGAGTGTTTCGTAGAAGCAGCTGGCCAGGTAGAGGCCAGCCCGTTCCTCTCTCCTTTTCTTGGTAGCCAGCTGCCTATGTGATTTGCTCTTCCATGAAACAAGTTCTGTAAAGAGCAGACTTCAATATTAGAAACACTTTGATTGTCTAACTGCCTAAGCATGGCTCAGTATAGCATAATATTAGGAAGTCTGGTGTTAACTGCAACAACTATAAGCTTTATAAGCAATAATGCCAATATCATCTCTATTTGCCTTACTGTTTTTCAATTTTCAATTGGTTCAAATCTTAGAATGTGGGGAAAGAAGACTGTTATTTAATATTTTCCCTTAATATCTTCCAACTTTTTTCCATCTCCAGGCCATCCATTACCGAGAGATGAATGTGAGATGGCAAACTTAACTGGGATTCCATAAGTAACATTAATTGGGTTCAAGAAGAAATCAGTTAAAAAAAAAAAAAGAAATCAGTTCATTATCAAAGGTGATAGTTTGAAATATGTATTAAAGGAATGAATGTTTAATGTTTGGTTGTTATTATATGATTTATAATTCAATAAGCATTTGTCCTACATAATATAAAGCCAGTGTTTTATTCAATGATTAGAACAATTACTATTCATTAACATTTTATTTGTTGTCTTCTGTTGTCACAGCAACCTTTCATTCCCAATTACTAAGCAGTAGAAAAGAATGAGAGGTTCTTAGTCTCATTTAAATAATTGGACTTGTAATATACATTGTTTTTTTTAAAAGAGACTTTGTTTTCCAAACTTTATTAATTATAATTACTATACTTTAAAAGGATGCAAGATTTAATTTAATTTTAAGGCTATGTAAAAGAAGGGCACCATCATCTCAAACACTGAGAACTTTCATAAAGAAAGCAATTATAAAACTGTTTACTTAGTATGCCTGTGACATTAATAGCACTATTATAAAAGATGTCATAGTGATGTATATCTATAAGTGTATATTTTAATGAGATAATATTTCAGTATGTGAGAGAATCCTACAAATAGCACATTTCCCTGAGTGAAGAAGTACAATATCATCAGCAATGATAAACTGTTTTGCTTTCCTGTATTAGGCCGGCTATGTCAAGGTCAATACTCTTACCACTTTCTTGCAAGCACCATTTATTAGTTAGTTTTCTGGTATAAGTAATTAGTGAATTTATTTGTGACTTATTTCTACAAATATTTTTAAATGTCTGTTAGGTGCTATGTACTAAAGGTAAACCTATGAGTAAGACAAATATTTCCTGTGTATCATGAAGCTTAGAGCTACCTCTTCATGCACTTCTGGAAAAGAAAGCAAAATCCAATGACAGAGAAAATGTAAAAGCATTTATGACATTATGAAAACTTGTATTTAACATTCATTTTAGGCTTTTAAAATTTATTTGCCATATTTTAGATAAGATCATGTTTTCATGTAAAATCCTCAAAAATAGGAAGCTACATATTCTCATTCATTCGATTTCCCATTTCTTACATTAGACTTAAATATTCAACAACATTTTTTGTGTATCCTACTGAAAATTTAAACATTAAGAAAAAATATATTTTAAATTTTAGTCTCATTGCAATGAGAAACTGATTACTTTCTCCTAGCAATTTTCTATGTTAATATACATCTTAGAGCTATTTCCTTGTCAATTTATATGGCATTAATCATTTTATAACTGCTGTCCAGTATTCCACAGGCTTATATAGTAGTCTCCTTCACCCTTCTAAGAGTAGTCATTTATTGTATAGTATCTCTCCAAATATTTCTGTTACAAAAAAATACCATAGAGAATGTGGCTCTACAGGTCTCTGCGCACATTGCAAATAGTTTTGGAGAAATTCCTAGAAAAAGACTTGCCACATCAAATTACACGCACACTTTGGTGGCGGAAATGAGTTGTTCAATGGGTGTAAAGTCTCAGATGTGCTAGATGAATAAGTTCTTTTTTTTATAAAGATTAAAACATTTTTTAAATTTATTTTTGGCTGTGTTGGTGGTTCTTTGTTGCTGTGCGCAGGGGAGCGGGGGCTACTCTTTGTTGCAGTGCGCGGGCTTCAGTAGTTGTAGCATGTGGGCTTCAGTAGTTGTGGCTCGCAGGTTCTAGAGTGCAGGATCAGTAGTTGTGGCTCATGGGCAACTATGGGATCTCCCCGGACCAGGGATACGAACTCGTGTCCCCTGCATTGGCAGGCGGATTCTTAACCACAGTGCCACCAGGGAAGTGAATAAGTTTTAGAGATCTGCTGTACAACATAGTGTGTAGAGTTAACAACATTGTATTGTGCACTTCAACTTTGTTAAGAGGGTGGAGCTCATGTTAAGTGTTCTTATCATGAGGGGGAGAAAAAAAAGAGAAAAAAAAAAGAAAAACAAAAGCGCCCAAAACCAAAGGGTTGCAAGGAAACCGTGGGCAGTTTTGGCTATGTTTATTACCTTGATTGTGGTAGTGGTATCATGGGTGTTTGCATATGTCCAGACTCATCCAACTGTACACATTAAATATGTACAGTTATTTCTATATCAATTATACCTCAGTAAAGCTGTTAAAAATTATTTTACTAAAGATATGAAATTGCACACCAGAAAATCAGCATCAGTTTAAACCCTCTGCTAGCAATGTACAAAATGATGCATTTCCCATAACCATTTTCCATTCTGAATTTATCACATTAAAAATTATATGCAGGCAAGTGATTAGGAAGAGTCATATACTACATTTTGTTGAAATATACACTTTCCTGATTACTTAGGTTGAATATCTTTTCATACATTTATTGGACATTAATATTTCTTGTGTATTTAGTCTGTAAATTTGTCTTCATATTCATTGCTGGTTCTCTTACCATAAGTAACTATTTAAAATTCTAAGCTATTTAAAGTACCACAAAAAGAGGTAACAATCCAAATACCACAAGTCAGGATAAAAGGTCTGTTAACGTGATTTTAAATGTCTTTGTGTATACACACACAAATCAAAAGCGATCCTATTATGCATGTAGTTTTCTCAAGAGCCTTTTTAAAATCTAAACAAGGGATGTGGTCCTCTATTATGCCAATTACTATACAAAAGCAAACCTTTTTAAATGTAATATATTCATCTCTAGTATAGATGTACACAATTTATTTGCCTAATGTCCTATGAGTGGACATTTTGAATGTTGACAGTTATGTGTTATTACAAGCAACAGAGCAATGATAATCTTTACGTGTGTGTACACACACACACACACACACACACACACACCACGAATGCACCTTCTCCATTAACATCTTAGGTACATTCATTGACATGAAACAGCTGGGGCAAACAATATGCACATTTTAAACATTGATACATACTCTAAAAATTACCTTTTACAAAGATTGCACAAATTTACAGATTATTAGAGAATTTGTTTTCATATAGCAATAACAAATCCTGGAACTATATGGTTTATTTTTTCTAGTTGGCTGATCAGTTAAATGGCAAAAATATTTTATTATTGTTTTAATTTGAATTGGTTTATTAATATGCTTAATGAATGTTCAATACTTATTGGTCAACTATGTTTCTTCTTTTATCAATTACTTACTCATATCTTTACATTTCTAGGGAATTTTTCTTTTCACACTGATTTTTAAGGACACAAATTTTTGCCTATTGTAAAATTGAATAAATAATCCTCAGTTTATCATTTTAAAATATTTGCCCTGTACAGAATTGTAATATTTATGTAACTTAAGTTAGAATAGTACTATTATTAATTATGTCTTTTTTTTCAATCCTTTTGTCAGTTTTATAGTTAATTTTTCTAGCTCAAGATTTTCTAATTCAATGGCAATTTATATGCAGGTATATTTCTGGATTCTTAAATACATTTATCAGTCTTGTACTGATACCAACCATTTAATTAAATTTATTATAATGTATTTTGGTAACTGATTGGAAATCTTCCTATAGTAGTCTTTATATTTAGGAATTTTTCATTTACCAATATTTTCTTTCAAGGATGAACACTAAAATCATTTTTTAAATGGTGGTAAAAGTCATGAAATCATTTTAATGTGTAAAGATATTATTAATAAATTCAAAGGAATATCAATTAAGCTTCAACAAATATTTTTGGATAGAAACTGACAAAGTAATTCAAAATTTTATGTGGAAATGCAAAGTACCTGGAAGAGCAAATATAATTTTGAAAAAGAACAAAATTGGAAGACTTAAAATTGGTTAGCTAGTCTTAATATTGATAAGCTCTATTATAAACCAGAGTAACCAATGTAGTATTTGTATGACAGACAAATAGATCAATGGAACAAAATAGGGAGTCTAGATTGATCCATGCATATATGGTTACCTGATTTTTGACAAAGACGTTAAGATAAGCCAATGGAGAAAGATATGTTTTCAATAAATGGTGCTGGATTAACCTAGATATTTTTTGGAAAAAATGAGACTTTACATTTACTTCATACCATGCATAAAAAATTAATTTATGATAGATCATTTACATGAACATAACACTTAGAAATGTAAAACCTCTTAAAACACATAGATGACTATATTTGCAAATTTAGGGTAGGCAAACATTTCTTGGAGAAGACATAAAAAGCCCAAACAGAAAACAAAAATGTAACTTGAAATTCATCAAAATTAACAACTTCTGTTCTTCAAGAGATACTGTTAAGGAACAAATGCTATGCCACATACAGTGCCATCCCTAATGATCCTCACCTTTTCATATCCATGCCCTTGTATAACACCCAGCCTTGAATGACTTCCTTTTAATCCATAGAATATGGCAACTTTGGAGTGATGTAACTTCTATGATTACATTAAAAGAAAAATTGCGACTTCTGTTTTGCTACCAGACCCTCTCTCTATCACTGGTTTTGACTAAGTGAGCTGCTAGTTCAGAGAGGTCTACAGGGCATGGAACTGAGGGCTGCCTCCAGGCAATAACCAGTGAGAAACTGAGGCCCTCAGTCCAACTGTCCTCAAGGAACTAGATCCTATGAAGAGCAGCAAAAATTAGCTTAGAACTGGACCAATCCCATTTGAATATTTAGATGAGATCCAATCTTGGCCAATACCAACACATATGGAGGAACTTTAACTTTCATATATTACCAGCAGAAATGCAATATGATTTAGCCACTTTGGAAAACTGGTTGGCTAGTTGTTTATATAATGAAAGTGTATCCACCATATAATTAACAATTCTACTCCTATGTATTTATTGAAGAGAAATTTGAAGACAAATTACCATAAATTGAACTGCTTAAAACAACAAAAATTTATTTTCTTATACTTCTTGAGGCTAGGATTCTGAAAATACGATGTTGTCAGGGCCAAGCTCCCTCTGAAGACTCTAAGGGAGGATACTTTCTTGCCTCTTAGCTTATGGTTTTTGTTGGCAATCCTTGGCATTCCTTGTCTTGTAGTTGTATCACCCTGCCTCTGTCATCACATGGCCTTCTGGGGGGTGTTTGTATGTCCAGATGACCCTCGATTTATAAGCTCACCAGTTACTAGATTTAGGGTCCACCCTAATCTAGTATGACCTTATCTTAAATTGATTCCAAAGACTCTGCAAGGACCCTATTTATGAATAGGGTCATATTCACCATTCACAAGTCCCAGGTCGTTATGAATTTTGCCAGGACACTATTCAACCTTGTACAGTTTTCTTCCTAAAAATCTATCACCCCGGTCTCATAATGAAAAAAAACCAAACAAACCACAAACTGAAATTGAGGGACATTCTACAAAATATGTCACCATTTCTCCTCAAAACAGTCAAGGTAACAAAAAACAAAGATCAAAAAACTGTCACAGACCAGAGGAGAATTAAGGAAACATAATGACTAAATATAATGTGGTACCCTGGATTGGATCCTGGTACAGAAAAAAGATATTAGTGCAGACACTGACAGAATCCAAATAAAGTTTACAGTTTAGTTAACAGTAATGTACCAAGGTGGTTTTATTATTTTTGACAAATGTACCATGGTTATCTAAGATATTAACAATAGGGGAAATCGGGTTACATGGGAACTCTCAGTATTCTGTTTATCACTTTTCAATGCATCTAAAATTATTCCAAAATAATTTAGTTTTTAAAATGCAAACTCTGGGGTGTACTCAGGGGAAATTTAGCTTGGATGATTTGAGATAGTGTTTTTGAAGACTTTGTATTCAAGCTTCACGTAAAAACACAGGTACAACCAAGCCTGCAAATAGTGGGGAATGGAGGCTTTGGGGCAGCACACTACAGCCAGTGAACAGGTAGTGGGAGGGAAACGTGCTCCGGGTATTGGAAGAAATGAAAAACTTCAGAGTGACAAGGAATTCGAATTTAACCAAAAAATAAAGGAAGGAAATAAGAGAAAGAAGAAGAGAGAAGAAAGAGGAGGATGAGGGAAGAGAGAAAGAAGGGGAGAAAAGAGGGAGGGAGGAAGGAAGGACGAAAGGACAGGAGGAAGAAAGAACACTTCTATAGTTCTTTCTATGGGCCAGGCATCATTCTAAACACTTTGCACATATGAACACCATGAATCCTTACCTCAACTGTATATGGTGCGTACTCTTACTATCTCCCATTTTACTGCTAGAAAAACTGGCTCCGAAAGGTCGTAACTCGCCCAGCCACTGCATGACTAAAAGGCAAAGCTGTGACAGTCTGGCTTCAGTCCACATTTACCTACCACATCATTGTCCTGAACGTAGTGGGAACCTGAGTGCCACATCACTCCTTAGAAGGCTAACACCTGAACTCAGAGGAAAGAGGATAGTGATTTGGGCTGGGAGAGAGTGAACTGGCTGGGTTTGAGGTGACTTCTAGGTAAAATCAAATGGAACTGTTGGTAGATTAGATGCAGGTAATGAGGGAAAAGATAATGCCAAGAATGATTCTCCAACTTCTGGCTTGATTGGATTACTTACTAAAATAGGTAATAGCAAAGATGTTTGGTGAGAGATACCAAGATTTTAGTTTTTTTCTGAAAGTTTGAGATGCTAAAGAAATGTCCAAGTAGTTGCGTCAAAAGCTCAGTGTTTCAGGGTTTTCATCCCTCTTTCCCAAGGTGAGAAGAGATATGTGAAGATCACCTGACTGCTGGTGGAAGGGAAGATGACCCCAGTGCCACGGCGGGTGCTCAGGCTTCCCTCCAGGTCACCCCAGGTCACTGACTCAGGTAGCTATTCAGGTGTGTTGTCTGAGAGCTCTGTCCACAGTGGATTATTTTCCTTGAGACTGAGCCATTCTTCCTTGCTGACTTGGCCCTTCTCCCTGTTATTTGTGCTGCAGACTCTCATGAATATGTAGTGGGCATATCCTCGGCTTTAATTACAATTTGTAGCACTGAAATATAAGCAAATAAATAGAGGATAAATATTTGCGACGCAATGAATACCCTAGATCGATGTCAGAAAATAGACTAAATAATTCTTAAATAAGTGATTTATGTGGTGATTTGGAGTATATACTCAAGAGAGAGAAGAATGGAAGCCTGTATTATAGAGCTATTAATTTATTAATTACTGCGGTCAATAGTAAAATCACTTTTCATCTTCATTGGTCTTTCCCCGTGGTTACTAATTGACACAGAATTCTTTGAGAAACAGAATTACATAAGATCTGTGACTGTTCACGTAATTAATACATTTTTATAAAGGTGCTTTGAATATTGCTCCATAATTTAAGAGGAAATTAGAACTTTTCATGGGAAAACTGGAAAATGGCATAGTAGGATATTTTCCTCATTAAATTTATTAAGTGGTAAGTTGGTAACTATTGATAAGATATGGTCTTTATAGTTGGGCCATAATATGATTTTTAAGTTTTAATTCTGTTTTGAAAACAGAATTGTGATCTGTGCTTTGGCTAAGTATATACACTTTTTGCTTCATGTAAAAATTTTAGAGGGTTTTCTACTGTTTATCTTCCCGAGATAATTGCAGTCATTTGATACACAACTCTCTGACTTTGGTAATTATGTGCATAAGACATATGATATCATTCTATATATTCCTTTTTTCCCATTTTTTAAATTAAATTTTTATTAAAAATTTTTATTAAATTTAAAGTTCTGTTTGGTTTGTTTTTTTATTTTCTTTTTAAAAACTTTCTGTTTGAAATAATTTTAGCCTTACAGAAAACTTGGAAAAATAATGCAGCAAGTTTACATATAGCCTTTACTCAGCTTCCTGTGGTGTTAACAACATATTATACCCAGGGTGTATTTATCAAAACAGCGACATTAACATTGGTACAATGTTATTAACCAAACTATAGACCATATTCAAATTTGACTAGTTTTCCACCAATGTCCTTTAACAAATTTTTTTAAATTTGTTACTACTAATTTGTTACTACTAAGGATTCCATTGAATGGAAACACTAAATTCCTAACAAGCTCCCACGTCTTGAATGCTTAGGCTGTTTTTAATTTTTCACTTTTAAATTATGTTGCATCAACTATCCGTAAAAGTACTTGCCCTTAGAAAAATATTCTGCAAATGATATCATGACACTGAAGCCTCAGCATGTTTCAAAATTTTATACGCCCCTGATTACCCTCTACACAGGTTTTCCTTTTACACGTCAGCCTGAGGAGAAGGCGAGTACCTATTTCTCTGAGGAAAGCAACTTGAAATTCAGACCTGCAGATATTGCAGTTTGCACCCAAGTAGAAAAGCAAGCAGCCTGACACATGCAGGAACAATTTATTTTTTAACATGATAAAATTTGAAATAATTGAATTTAAGTACAGTACAGGTTCTCCCTAACTTATAAGGCATTTTTATAATACCACTGTAAGGTATTGTTTGGGGAAGAAAGGGTGCAATTTATAGCAAAATTTCCCATTAATTACATTAACTAAATTGTCCATATTTTATGTGCTGCTTATGTTTTCATATCAACCCACAGACACTACTTTACTAGTAATATACCTAAACCAGTGTATTTACATTACTAGACTGAATTTCTCAAAAGTGTATAGTATGAGGTGGAAAAGTCTCTTTTTCCATTCCTAGTCTATTCCTAAATAGACAACGTCCTAGATTTATTTCTGTAGTCCTTTCTGGTATTCTGGTCTTTCCTTTCCAATACCCCAAAGACTACATACAGTTCCATGCTCAAAATATATTTTCCTGTTCCTTAACCTAAAAACATGGCAAATTTTGTTGATCTTAACTTGCTGCTGGGGGAAGGCAAGGTAGTTTAATTCATGTTCATTAAAAAGTTATCAGACAGAGAAAGACAAATATAATTTGATATCACTTATATGTGGAATCTAAAAAAATGATACAAATGAACTTATTTACAAAACAGACTCACAGACATAGAAAACAAACTTATGGTTATGAAAGGGGATAGTGGGAGAGGGTAAATTAGGAGTTTGGGATTAACATATACAAACTATTATGTATAAAATAGATAAACAGCAAAGACCTACTGTATAGCACAGGAAACTATATTCAGTATATTGTAATAACCTATAATGGAAAACAATCTGAAAAAGAATATATATATACACACATATATACATATATAAACATATATGTGTATATATGTATAGCTGAATCACTTTGCTGTACACCTGAAACTAACACAGAATTGTAAATAAACTATGCTTCAATTTTAAAAAAATGATTAAAAAAAAGAGTGAATGACTTATGCCATACTAAGCTTATTTGGAGAGTGACTTTTGACAGTAAGTGACTTGAATATATGTAGGAACTGTAACAAAGTGAAGTATGTTGAACTGAGTCATGAAATAAACATTTCAGGCAATTTGAGTAAATTATTTTTAATATTTTAAAATTGAGACACAACATGCATGCAATAGAGTACACCTAATACATTAATCTGACATGTACAGCTTAATGATTTTGCATATGTACACAGATTTAATCACTATCCAGATTAAGATATAGAACATACCTAGGGTTACATTAGAGTTCCTCACACACTTTCCCAGTCTATACAGGACACACACAAACACACACACACACACACACTCCCC
>NC_041221.1:26287483-26372505 GCF_002837175.3 Physeter macrocephalus
AAGAAAAATTGCGACTTCTGTTTTGCTACCAGACCCTCTCTCTATCACTGGTTTTGACTAAGTGAGCTGCTAGTTCAGAGAGGTCTACAGGGCATGGAACTGAGGGCTGCCTCCAGGCAATAACCAGTGAGAAACTGAGGCCCTCAGTCCAACTGTCCTTAAGGAACTAGATCCTATGAAGAGCAGCAAAAATTAGCTTAGAACTGGACCAATCTCATTTGAATATTTAGATGAGATCCAATCTTGGCCAATACCAACACATATGGAGGAACTTTAACTTTCTTATATTACCAGCAGAAATGCAATATGATTTAGCCACTTGGGAAAACTGGTTGGGTAGTTGTTTATATAATGAAAGTGTATCCACCATATAATTAACAATTCTACTCCTATGTATTTATTGAAGAGAAATTTGAAGACAAATTACCATAAATTGAACGGCTTAAAACAACAAAAATTTATTTTCTTATACTTCTTGAGGCTAGGATTCTGAAAATACGATGTTGTCAGGGCCAAGGTCCCTCTGAAGACTCTAAGGGAGGATACTTTCTTGCCTCTTAGCTTATGGTTTTTGTTGGCAATCCTTGGCATTCCTTGTCTTGTAGTTGTATCACCCTGCCTCTGTCATCACATGGCCTTCTGGGGGGTGTTTGTATGTCCAGATGACCCTCGATTTATAAGCTCACCAGTTACTAGATTTAGGGTCCACCCTAATCTAGTATGACCTTATCTTAAATTGATTCCAAAGACTCTGCAAGGACCCTATTTATGAATAGGGTCATATTCACCATTCACAAGTCCCAGGTCGTTATGAATTTTGCCAGGACACTATTCAACCTTGTACAGTTTTCTTCCTAAAAATCTATCACCCCGGTCTCATAATGAAAAAAAACCAAACAAACCACAAACTGAAATTGAGGGACATTCTACAAAATATGTCACCATTTCTCCTCAAAACAGTCAAGGTAACAAAAAACAAAGATCAAAAAACTGTCACAGACCAGAGGAGAATTAAGGAAACATAATGACTAAATATAATGTGGTACCCTGGATTGGATCCTGGTACAGAAAAAAGATATTAGTGCAGACACTGACAGAATCCAAATAAAGTTTACAGTTTAGTTAACAGTAATGTACCAAGGTGGTTTTATTATTTTTGACAAATGTACCATGGTTATCTAAGATATTAACAATAGGGGAAATCGGGTTACATGGGAACTCTCAGTATTCTGTTTATCACTTTTCAATGCATCTAAAATTATTCCAAAATAATTTAGTTTTTAAAATGCAAACTCTGGGGTGTACTCAGGGGAAATTTAGCTTGGATGATTTGAGATAGTGTTTTTGAAGACTTTGTATTCAAGCTTCACGTAAAAACACAGGTACAACCAAGCCTGCAAATAGTGGGGAATGGAGGCTTTGGGGCAGCACACTACAGCCAGTGAACAGGTAGTGGGAGGGAAACGTGCTCCGGGTATTGGAAGAAATGAAAAACTTCAGAGTGACAAGGAATTAGAATTTAACCAAAAAATAAAGGAAGGAAATAAGAGAAAGAAGAAGAGAGAAGAAAGAGGAGGATGAGGGAAGAGAGAAAGAAGGGGAGAAAAGAGGGAGGGAGGAAGGAAGGACGAAAGGACAGGAGGAAGAAAGAACACTTCTATAGTTCTTTCTATGGGCCAGGCATCATTCTAAACACTTTGCACATATGAACACCATGAATCCTTACCTCAACTGTATATGGTGCGTACTCTTACTATCTCCCATTTTACTGCTAGAAAAACTGGCTCCGAAAGGTCGTAACTCGCCCAGCCACTGCATGACTAAAAGGCAAAGCTGTGACAGTCTGGCTTCAGTCCACATTTACCTACCACATCATTGTCCTGAACGTAGTGGGAACCTGAGTGCCACATCACTCCTTAGAAGGCTAACACCTGAACTCAGAGGAAAGAGGATAGTGATTTGGGCTGGGAGAGAGTGAACTGGCTGGGTTTGAGGTGACTTCTAGGTAAAATCAAATGGAACTGTTGGTAGATTAGATGCAGGTAATGAGGGAAAAGATAATGCCAAGAATGATTCTCCAACTTCTGGCTTGATTGGATTACTTACTAAAATAGGTAATAGCAAAGATGTTTGGTGAGAGATACCAAGATTTTAGTTTTTTTCTGAAAGTTTGAGATGCTAAAGAAATGTCCAAGTAGTTGCGTCAAAAGCTCAGTGTTTCAGGGTTTTCATCCCTCTTTCCCAAGGTGAGAAGAGATATGTGAAGATCACCTGACTGCTGGTGGAAGGGAAGATGACCCCAGTGCCACGGCGGGTGCTCAGGCTTCCCTCCAGGTCACCCCAGGTCACTGACTCAGGTAGCTATTCAGGTGTGTTGTCTGAGAGCTCTGTCCACAGTGGATTATTTTCCTTGAGACTGAGCCATTCTTCCTTGCTGACTTGGCCCTTCTCCCTGTTATTTGTGCTGCAGACTCTCATGAATATGTAGTGGGCATATCCTCGGCTTTAATTACAATTTGTAGCACTGAAATATAAGCAAATAAATAGAGGATAAATATTTGCGACGCAATGAATACCCTAGATCGATGTCAGAAAATAGACTAAATAATTCTTAAATAAGTGATTTATGTGGTGATTTGGAGTATATACTCAAGAGAGAGAAGAATGGAAGCCTGTATTATAGAGCTATTAATTTATTAATTACTGCGGTCAATAGTAAAATCACTTTTCATCTTCATTGGTCTTTCCCCGTGGTTACTAATTGACACAGAATTCTTTGAGAAACAGAATTACATAAGATCTGTGACTGTTCACGTAATTAATACATTTTTATAAAGGTGCTTTGAATATTGCTCCATAATTTAAGAGGAAATTAGAACTTTTCATGGGAAAACTGGAAAATGGCATAGTAGGATATTTTCCTCATTAAATTTATTAAGTGGTAAGTTGGTAACTATTGATAAGATATGGTCTTTATAGTTGGGCCATAATATGATTTTTAAGTTTTAATTCTGTTTTGAAAACAGAATTGTGATCTGTGCTTTGGCTAAGTATATACACTTTTTGCTTCATGTAAAAATTTTAGAGGGTTTTCTACTGTTTATCTTCCCGAGATAATTGCAGTCATTTGATACACAACTCTCTGACTTTGGTAATTATGTGCATAAGACATATGATATCATTCTATATATTCCTTTTTTCCCATTTTTTAAATTAAATTTTTATTAAAAATTTTTATTAAATTTAAAGTTCTGTTTGGTTTGTTTTTTTATTTTCTTTTTAAAAACTTTCTGCTTGAAATAATTTTAGCCTTACAGAAAACTTGGAAAAATAATGCAGCAAGTTTACATATAGCCTTTACTCAGCTTCCTGTGGTGTTAACAACATATTATACCCAGGGTGTATTTATCAAAACAGCGACATTAACATTGGTACAATGTTATTAACCAAACTATAGACCATATTCAAATTTGACTAGTTTTCCACCAATGTCCTTTAACAAATTTTTTTTAATTTGTTACTACTAATTTGTTACTACTAAGGATTCCATTGAATGGAAACACTAAATTCCTAACAAGCTCCCACGTCTTGAATGCTTAGGCTGTTTTTAATTTTTCACTTTTAAATTATGTTGCATCAACTATCCGTAAAAGTACTTGCCCTTAGAAAAATATTCTGCAAATGATATCATGACACTGAAGCCTCAGCATGTTTCAAAATTTTATACGCCCCTGATTACCCTCTACACAGGTTTTCCTTTTACACGTCAGCCTGAGGAGAAGGCGAGTACCTATTTCTCTGAGGAAAGCAACTTGAAATTCAGACCTGCAGATATTGCAGTTTGCACCCAAGTAGAAAAGCAAGCAGCCTGACACATGCAGGAACAATTTATTTTTTAACATGATAAAATTTGAAATAATTGAATTTAAGTACAGTACAGGTTCTCCCTAACTTATAAGGCATTTTTATAATACCACTGTAAGGTATTGTTTGGGGAAGAAAGGGTGCAATTTATAGCAAAATTTCCCATTAATTACATTAACTAAATTGTCCATATTTTATGTGCTGCTTATGTTTTCATATCAACCCACAGACACTACTTTACTAGTAATATACCTAAACCAGTGTATTTACATTACTAGACTGAATTTCTCAAAAGTGTATAGTATGAGGTGGAAAAGTCTCTTTTTCCATTCCTAGTCTATTCCTAAATAGACAACGTCCTAGATTTATTTCTGTAGTCCTTTCTGGTATTCTGGTCTTTCCTTTCCAATACCCCAAAGACTACATACAGTTCCATGCTCAAAATATATTTTCCTGTTCCTTAACCTAAAAACATGGCAAATTTTGTTGATCTTAACTTGCTGCTGGGGGAAGGCAAGGTAGTTTAATTCATGTTCATTAAAAAGTTATCAGACAGAGAAAGACAAATATAATTTGATATCACTTATATGTGGAATCTAAAAAAATGATACAAATGAACTTATTTACAAAACAGACTCACAGACATAGAAAACAAACTTATGGTTATGAAAGGGGATAGTGGGAGAGGGTAAATTAGGAGTTTGGGATTAACATATACAAACTATTATGTATAAAATAGATAAACAGCAAAGACCTACTGTATAGCACAGGAAACTATATTCAGTATATTGTAATAACCTATAATGGAAAACAATCTGAAAAAGAATATATATATACACACATATATACATATATAAACATATATGTGTATATATGTATAGCTGAATCACTTTGCTGTACACCTGAAACTAACACAGAATTGTAAATAAACTATGCTTCAATTTTAAAAAAATGATTAAAAAAAAGAGTGAATGACTTATGCCATACTAAGCTTATTTGGAGAGTGACTTTTGACAGTAAGTGACTTGAATATATGTAGGAACTGTAACAAAGTGAAGTATGTTGAACTGAGTCATGAAATAAACATTTCAGGCAATTTGAGTAAATTATTTTTAATATTTTAAAATTGAGACACAACATGCATGCAATAGAGTACACCTAATACATTAATCTGACATGTACAGCTTAATGATTTTGCATATGTACACAGATTTAATCACTATCCAGATTAAGATATAGAACATACCTAGGGTTACATTAGAGTTCCTCACACACTTTCCCAGTCTATACAGGACACACACAAACACACACACACACACACACTCCCCGAAAGTAACTGCTATTTTGACATTCTAACTTTCATTTTTCAATAGATTTGTCTGTACTTGAACAATTCCTACTGTGTAAATATTCCGTTTACCTCCTGATGGATGCTTGAGTCATCTAGTTTGGGCTGATAACGGTACTACTGCTATGAGTATGAGTTCTTGTGTAGATAGATGTTCATGTACAAGCCCTTGTGTAGACACTCATTCATGTACAAGTCTTTGTGTAGATAGATACACTCATTGCTTTAGGGGTAGGATTGCTAGGTCATAGAGTAGGAGTATGTTTCACTTTATCAGAGCCCCCCAAACAATTTCAAACTTAGTGGTACTGCTTTACAACCTGACTAGATATGTAAGGGAGTTTTTATTGCCCTACATACTCACCACTAGTTGACACTGTTAGTCATTTTAGCTACTTTGTTGAGCTTAGTGAAAATGTTTTTTTTTTTTGCACACAGGAGGGCATAAAAACAAGAGTAGTTTATTACAGTAATGCAAAAATAAAAGATCTCTCAGAGTTCCTGAACTATGTAATGTTCTATAAACATATATTTTAAGGTTATCATTGTTTTTCCTGTTTTTCAACTATTCTAAGATTTTTTTTCTACATTTTAACATTTGTGTTCTTGGGATTTTTCTTATGACTGAGGATACTCACTGCTGTTATTAGTTAGGTGGCCATTATTTTACAGTTGTCATTGATTACATGTAATAATAAACTTGGTTCTACTGTTTGTGTTGTCATTTCTTCAGTTGCAGTTAAATTACATGCAGTGAGTTTAATTGCCTTTTGAAATATATTCAAAAGATTACACAATGACTTGGTACTAAAGAAAAGTTAGTATGTATAGAAAACAGCACAGAAATAGAGCAGTGGACACATATTTTTTAGTGACACAAACATTTATTGGAAGAGGAATATCTTCAATTGGCCAAACAACCTCTTTTGGGGGGAGGGGCAATCTCTAATTCATTTAGTTTGTATTTTAATTTTTGTCTATGAGTAAGAGAGATAAATGATAAAAATCTTTGTGTAAATAATTCTAAGAGCTCTTTTGATAAGAACAAAATTACAACTCTAAAATTATTAGAAAACATTGTGTCCTGGTTGTCACCTTTTTTTCCTTCTTAATGCTACATCAGATAATGGTGCTGGGTAAAATACATGGCATCTTAAATTCAATGAATTACAGTATTACTGTCTGTGCTCTTGTTTCTGCTTTTCAGTGCTTTGTACATTTCCCCACCCTCCTTTCTTCAGGGTCAACTCAGGCTGCTGTCTCAGTAGAGAAATGTGGCCTCTCTATCTGGGAATGAGATTGTCTTACCTGTTTTCTAGATAGAGGTCAATTAGTCAGTTGAGGACTGTCTGCAAACAGAATTTATGAAATTAAAAATTAGGAGAAATGGGAAACCTAATGACAATCATTCCTATTTGCTGCTTTTCTGGATTTACCCTGTCTTTTTCAGTAATTGGTTCAGTTACTATCCTAACCTCTTCTTACTGACTTCTTCAACTATATGTCAGTTGTTTTCTGCAGCCAGTATTTACACAACAGCAAGGGATCAATTTTGAAGTCAAGTTGCTAATATGTCTACTTTTTTACAATGAGTCTCATGAATTTTCTCCTATGTCAGCCCACAGAGTCTACACGTCCCATGCATCTGCAGAGCTGGCAACAAGACCTTTGGAAAGGTTTTTCCTATTGTTTGCCTGCATCCAGACCCATTTTGGTCATCATGTAGCCTTTTATTAATACCTCCCTCCATTTTTTAATTTGAAGGTAATTCACAAAAATTGTTACGATTGGCTGAAATTTACACAAAACTATTGAGAATGCATGTCCAGGCTTAGCATTTGATTGCTTCCTTGAGGAAATTGACACATCAGTCCAGAAACTATGTTTCATGAAATTTCCTAGGAGGCCAAAGATACTTTTCATTTTCAGAAAAGCAAATTAGCATAAATGGACCTCATTATTGTTCTTTCATGAATATTTTATAATAAGATATATTTTGGTCTTTAATAACTATACGTTAAAGGATGCATTTTATCCATGAACTTCAAATTTGATCTGTACATTATATACAGGGTTGAGATAGGCAGGGAAGGGAGATAGGAAAGAAGAGGAGAAACGATCTCTTTTTGTCCATCTTCTCCTCCTGAGCAGTCTCATCTAAATGGGATTCTTTATACTAAGATGTCTAAAATTTGGATACCCCGTATACTCTTGATATTACATATTAGTTTGAATCATAATAAATTACTGTTCATGTAGGTCAATGTTGGTCACAAATGACAATTTTACATGGTTCAACATAATACATAGGAATGAAAGCTAAATTCCACAAAAATGTACCATAAAGACATGAAATATACCAATGTTTTAACTATGATGATGGGGAACCAGAATTAAGATATTATTTGATGCTCATGTTGATATATTATTAGATTTTGTATTCATAATGTAAAAAAGGTGTATATAAAAATAATTTATTAGTAATTGGGTTAATACCTCTAAAGTAAAAAAATATATTTATATGCCCAAATAATTACTGACAGAGTTGTGTACTTGTAACATTGGAAAAATCACTTAACTCTCCAGGGTTTATTTTTCCTTTTTTAGTAAAATGATGATAATAAAACCCTACTTTCCTTATAGGGCTGTTGAGAGTGGATGATATCACAAAAGGAAATTAATCTAAAAAAGATTACATAATTCAATACATTATTATATTAGATTCTCCTTTACATCTTATGTGAAGAAGTTCCATACATTTATGAGTTTTTTCTTTTTTTCCTACCTAGAAAATCGTTTGATGCTGGAAAAAAGGAAACACAATCCCCTTAATATTGCTCTATGCTTCCACATACACCCTAGGCTGATTCTGGGGAGGAGAAAAACATTTCTCTAAAATGAGTCTGCCCCTTCCAAATAGCTATTTCGAGCCTGGTTTTGTGTACAGGAGAGAACTGCCAAGAAGAGAAATATACTTGAATAATGAGCCCATCATCTGGGAAGGAGGGAGCAGATTTCAAGGCAGAGAGGGCCACGCAAACTAAGGATAGAGATTATCACCCACCTATGTACTAATCTGAAGCACCAACTCCATTAGCTTTGGCAGGAGACCTCACACATGTACCAGACTTGTACTGTCAAAACCTGTGCTGGATTCGCGGAGCAAAATACCTAGACCGCTCTGATACAACTGCACGGGAGAGTTGGTCTAGATTAAGCAACTGTGGAAAAGTCATTCTGCTAAATTAGATCACCGGACAAGAACAACCTCTATTATGAAGTGAAATACACTCGAAATGGGAGGTAGATGGTGCTTAATGTGGAGGCTTGAAGGAGGTACAGCTGCAGGGATGACAGACTTGAGAAAGTTTAGCTTGGGTCATTGTAATTACAATTAGTGGTCGCTAAGATTTATCAATCACTGTGTATGTACCAGATTTTGCTGTAAACAATTTCCATGTTTTATCCTCACAACAACTATATGATCATCCTGATTTTGGTGCTATTAAGATTCCCCTTTCACAGATGAGTTAACTGAGTCTTAGTGCAATAAATAAATTGCTTAAGACTACAGAGCTAAGTAAGCACCAGAATGGGGTTCTAATCCTGGACCTTCTGACTCCAGAAGAGGCCCCTTTGACCCTTATGGCAGGTGGTTTCTCCTTTCTGCTTCCCATGCCATTTCTCTCCGTATCTTATAATTTTAGCATACAATCTTGCCTTTTTCTTTCTTCAGTGCTTCCTTCCCTTCCTGTAAACCCTAATGACCCATGAATATTTGGATGCAGTTATTACCAAGGCAAGGGAGGTATGATGGGATAAATCTCCCAGGACTGTTAACACCAAAGCATTAGCCAAAACTTGCTGTCAATAGTAGCATTCACCTAGGGTGCTGTGTTCTCTGTGGTCCATGTGGCAACCAGCAGCAAGGTGATTTTAGGCTCACAGTTGGGCAAAATGATGGGAGAAGATACGACAGACAAAAAGGATTGTGGGGTAAGTGGGAATGCTCCTTAACCCAGCTTCCCGCTTCCCTGTCCCCCAAACTGATAACAGACATGTAACTTTACATGGCCTGAAAGTTTCCTAATGAAAAAACATTTCAAGAAAGACAAGATGGCAAACTACCAAAAATAAGATCAGAGATGTATTATGGATTTTACTTCCTCATTTTAGATTACCTGATTAGCTTACCAACTTAACTGATGTAAACTGTACATTTAGTGATTAAAAATAATTATTTTCAGTACCTAATAATTATCAGGTCAAAAAAATTATAGCATATAGAACCATCCAGTTTGCTATTAAATGGCACATCTTGTAACTTGTACTCCTTTCCTCCAGCAGCTTAGCAAGAGGTTTTCATAGCTTCCTTCTGCACATGAAGCCTGTTCAGGATAACAAAAGCTACTGTCTTACAATCGACCATTCAAAGGGCATTCCAAGATTGAGATCCTGTGGGTGAGAGTGTTTCAACTCGTTCTGAGAGAAGAATGAATTTCTTGGCTGTGATAGTTGTTCTCAGGAACTATCACTTTTCTTGCCTGTAAAAAGTACCTAACTGATTTGTCACCAAGTACAAGTCATCCAAAACCCTAACAAACATAGCAGTACATGGCGTGCTTGATTGGAGGTATTATTTTTCACCCCCTGGGGACAATCCCATAACAGGTATTTTGCTCCTGTGACATTTTCGGCAGCCTCCTGTTATGAGTAAGGTCACAGAATTTCCTTTTACTTTTAGTATAATTTTTGGCTGGAAGGATTTTGATTCTTAATCTGCAGGGCCCTCAGGAATGTTCCCTTAGATTTTTCTTTTTTTCTCCATTGATTTTCTCAGGTCCTTTGTAACTTGTGCTGTACTTCTTTTTTCATTGTGTAAATTTTAGGTAATAGAAATACAGTATTATAGGCACAACTTCCTGTATCAATTTATGTCTATAATTTCTCCTTTTTTAACCTGTTCTTTCTAATATGGTACTCTAATTGGTAGTGAAGAGATTGCCCAGATTCAAGGGCTAGATACTTATATGAGTATTACCTAGTCAAACTAAACTTCCCCTTAGTTCTCTCCAGTGCTAAATGCAGCTGTGTTGTTAAACTTCCTTCGGGCTATCACTTAAGGATATTGTAAAGTTAACATATTTATCAAGCCAACTTAAGACCCAGAGTCTTGTCTTTTCAATAGAATAAAAATATCATTTGACTATATATCCAGTGATTAGATTCAAATTTTATTTAACATTTAAAATATTCAGTGAGCAAATTCTATGTCTCAGTGACCTATCTGGGAGAATCAGGATTCAACCATAAATACAAGAGATGAAAATCCTAGCTTTCACAGGGTTTAGTGACATAGGAATTGACTTTTCTAGAGGTAAATGGACCGTGTTAGATGTTTGTAATATGCCTTCTCTGACCATAGGCAAATACTGAACAGTAA
Organism: Physeter macrocephalus; assembly: GCF_002837175.3. NCBI lineage: Eukaryota > Metazoa > Chordata > Mammalia > Artiodactyla > Physeteridae > Physeter > Physeter macrocephalus. The sequence goes on from NC_041221.1 coordinate 26,298,139, forward strand.
TTTAATTAAATTCTGGAGGGAAACATAATCTAATCAGACTTTTGACGATTATAGAACATATCAAAGAATGGCATTACTTATCTAAGATTATCACATTGTGACAGATTTATGGTCATTCATATTTGAGAATGTTTATTTTTTGTTAAAAATTAATTTAAATTTTAGATGGTATGCACATCCATTTTTAAAAGTTGCAATAAAATAGAGGAAGCAGTTGTACAATTATATTTTGAAATAATATTCAATAGTTTTGCATTCTCAGTAATTAATTTTAGCCCACAAATCCTCCACCTTCATAATTAGATTACAGAGTTGTATGTTGTTCTAGGAAAATGCTGGCTACCTAAATGCTGTACCAAATTTGTGGCAGAACACGTACATGACTCTAGGCTTACCTATTTGCAATGCTGCTTGCTGAATGTATTTAGTAAAGATAGCTGAGTTATGTTAGCTGGTTCATGTGGTACCAAGAGAATTGTATCTAGATACAATGACGGCTAACTATGAGACTTAATGGATAGGTTGGTTGCTGTATTATGAGGCTAAACCACCAAGCATTCTCCCTCTGGCAGTTGCAGGGAAAGGTGTGGTCTAGAACTAATACCTGATATTTTTCATGAGCTTCGGATGAAACTACTATTTGAATGTGTGCTCTTTTGCATGCTTTGCCTCTTTTTCCAAAGTTAAATAAAACTATGTCTGGAACATATTGTATCTCATAAACTTTTTCAATAATTTCAAACCAAGGACCAGTGGATACTGTCAGTGGTCATGTAGCTTGCAAGTAACACTCCCTTGCAACCTTCACCTTGTCTACATACAGCCATTGTATCTGACCTAGAAGAACAAGATATTACAAAGCAAATGGAAAATGGCAGATGATATCACAACAAGAAGACAACAGGATATGAGAATTAGAACATCAGATCATAAAACTTGTCCACCTATACCAATCATTAAGAAGAAAAAATGCTGACACACTCTCTGAATCAGAATTAAGTATCCTTAAATAAGAAATTACAGGCATAATAAATTTATCATTCAGAAATATTAAAAAACACTCAGAAAATGAATGAACAAAATCAAAACAAACAAAAAATTAGGAAGACATTAAATGAGAATTAAACTAATAAAATAATTAAGGAAAAAATTTTTTAATAATTGAAGAGAAATTTCAAGAAAAAGAAAAAAAATATTATTTTGCACTGAAATACAAAATGACCAGAGGGAAATTAGATGTGACCAAAAATATAATACAGTGAAAAAAATAATGAAGAAAATAATCTTTTTGATAATTTAAAATGGATCATAAAAGAAATGATCTATCTGGAAGACAGGAAAAGAAATCCATTATATTTTAATGGAATTTTGAAGAAGAAAAAATAATACTATATAAAAATATTAATGCTAATATCCAAAAATTATATCTGGAAACAAAAGAAGACCTGAATTTATTTTTAAAGGGGTCATCATATACCAGGAAAAATTAATGGAGTTTTCAAAATCAAGACATATTCTGATAAAATAGTGATGTTAATAATAAATGAAAATAAATTCTCAAAGCCTTAGACAAAAAGACCAAATCAGCTATGCAGGAAGGAAAATCAAGTTGGCATTGGACTTAAATAAAGTCTACAAATCAAGAGAGAATTCAGCATTTTCAACAAAATAAAGGAAAGAAAGTGTGAAGAGAGATTTTATATTCAGCCAAGCTGTAATTCAAAATTCAAGGCTATAGAAAAGTTTTTGATATTGAAAAATTCAGGGAATATGGTACTCATGAAAAATACCATAGAATCTACTAGGAGATTGGTTCATTCAATCAAGAATTAAAGGGTAAAAATTTCCAAAAGAACTGATGGAGGGAAGTAAGTGTATTTAATTGCATATCTCATACTAAAACAAATGTGGATTCATGTATAGAAAAACAATATTTAGCAACATAGAAATATTGCAATATTAAAACTGTGATCAGTAGGGTAAACAAAAGGAGAAAGTGATAGAAGCTCATTCATTGTTGCATTGTTAATACGTGGGAGTCAGATAAATCACATAAAGCTGAAACCCAATTAATTGCCTAAATAAAGAAAAACGGGATTGAAAGCATTGTAACTATATTAGTATGAATATAGAAACCAGTAGACAAAATGTGAGCATCCATAAAGACACAAAATAAAGCAATTAACTAAGTAAATTAGGGTCTGCATGGAGAAAAAAATCACATGGACAAAACATATTTTGATAGAGTAAGAACAATCAAATCAGTTATGTAAATAAATACTGATGCGCTTCATTCAGGTACAAAAAACCAGAAATTTCAAATTAGCCTACAAAATACAACCCCAAACATGCTGTACACAAGAGATAACCATAAAATGAAGGAATCAGAAAGGTTAAAAAATAAGGGCATAGAAAAAAAAATGGGAATAATAAGAAAGCAAGGGTTGTAATCCTCATATGAGAAAAAGTTCAGACTCAGACTTACAAGTATTAAATGTGACAAGGATCATAGGCTATCTGTGTTTGCTAATTGAGGTTACCCAAAGAAAAAGTCAACTTTCTCTCTTGTATCTTTTTGACAGGTGGTAGCTTTACAACTTGGAGTGTTGGCCTCCTATCTGCTCCCATAGAGACTTGAGTTAGAAACCATGTCTTCTTTGATGATTACATTTCAAAGGAATGGCTCCCAGATCCTTGAGAAAATCATTCCTGAGATGTAGAACCTTTATATCTCAGTGGGGAAGAGTAAAAATTTGCAATTACAACTTTTCTAATGTAAGTACTAAGAAAAGGGAGGTCTGGCCTAGAGAGAAGAAAATACCTAAGTTTAGTCAAGGGAGAGAAAGTTAATGCTCTCTTGGTCATCACTTATAACAACATCAAATTAATTAGGATAAAGAAGGTAAAACATGACCCAAGAAACTTTTGAAGACAGTATTCTGTCTGCTCTCAGTTGGATATATTCTAAGCACGAATACAAATGTAATCTTGAATTTTTCTTGGTTTGTTATAGGTACTGTTATGGATTTTAATACAACTCTGGGTTCACTGTAAGATTGAGCAAGTGGTAACTAAATGCAAAGTGTATGCAGTAAGGGGATACTTAACTAAATCCTGAGGTAAGACTAGGAAGTTATCAAAGATATTATTGGGAAAACTGGGGATGTCTGGAGACTGTTCAACGTTAAATTTCTTGTACTTGATGATTTATTTTAGTTATGTAAAAGGATGACCTTATTTTTATATACATCTTGAAATATTTATTTGTGAAATGACATGATGTCTGCAATATATTCTCAAATTTTCAGAATTTTGAATGAGAGAGAGAGTGGGAGGAAAGGAGAGAGAGAGAGAGAGAGAGAGAGAGAGAAAACACAAATTTGGCAGTGCTAATAATTAGGTAAATCTAGGTAAATGTTACTTATTGTACTATTCTTTTAACTCTTCTGTATGATTCAAATTTTCCAAAACTATAAGGTAGAGGAAAACTAGCCACCCCAAAATAAGTTAGAAAATACATTCTAGACCAAACTGCTGAAATAATTATTTTCTAAAGTAAAATGACAAAAACAGTTGTGCAGAGACTGTTATTCAAAGTTTGGTAAAACACAGAAATAACAAAAAAATAAATTATAGTCTTTGAGCTGCAAAATAGGCTATTAAAATTCATAGGAGAGATTGTAGTTTTAAAGAAAAAGGCTTTGTATTGCTGGAGAGAATGTTTTGATTTTGGAAAACTTGGCTTTGAGTTTTCCTACAGAACTTGACACATAAATGCTGGGCGCCAAAGCACAAGTGTCATATTTTGGACGGCCCAACTTTATTAATCCTTGGGGCACCAAAGATAATGTACGTATACCGTTATTTATAAATTATATGCATATAATTCTGTAGTAATATATTGTATACCTTGGAAATTTCATACAAAAGTACAATAAGAAAGAAGATAAAAAGGTAAATAGAAATAGACGTTCAAATGTGGATCACTTCAACTGCTCCCTGGGCAGTATACCTCACGCTTCGGCGACCTGTACTATGAGTGCTAGCTTTGTGAATACTACGCAGCAATGAAGGATTTTGGTTTAAGGCTCCAAAGGAGAAAAAATTAAATGGCTGGTGAAAGACTAGGAAATTGGAAGGAGCAGCAATAGATTTAACTACAGATGGAAGTTTCTAAAAAGTGATTCACATTCCTCAAGACAGAACTTTAATGTGGTGGAGCTGGGGAAGAAGGGCCAGATAATTTTGGCAGAATCCAAGAATCCTTGGTCTTGTGCCTATCTTCCAAAGATGTAGCTAAAAGGCAACAGTGGACCTCTTTCAGAGGCTGCAAATCCCACCCTGAGCCAGAGAATAGAGTACCTATGACCAAGCGAACAGCATGGTGGCAACAGCTTAGTGGCTCCAAGCGGATGAATGAAACTGAAGGTAGAATCACAGCACCCAGGGTCCAGTGACTGAAGGCAACAGACTGAGAAATGTAGACAGGGACTGCCAGAGGAAGATGAAGATGTGACAGTGTAATGAGTTGATTGAATTTTAATTTTCAATGGAAAGAGTTTCAATCTTGAAACAAATTTGGAAAAAAAGCAATTACCAGTTTTTCCTGGAATTAAATAGACCATTTTTTCTGTTAGCAGGCAGAATGGAATCCAAAGTCAAAATAAATTGTTATAAAAAAGTTACATTTTGGATGGTTGAAGTTGCAATGTGAAAATCCCCATCTGCTACCTAAAGAAAATTAAATTTTCCTTTACTCCTATCCCCAGAAATAATCACCAGTAATCTTATGAGAATGTCTTTCCACTGGTTGGAATAACAAAAACAAATGTCTTAAACATACCTCAAATAGGTAGTGTTTCATAAATATTTGTTGAGTGCTTATATATTCTTGACCCTGTTCTAGGTGTTGGGGATACTGTGATAACAAAATAAGGAAAAAAAAATGCCTGATTTCTGTTCTAGCAGATTTGTTAAGAAAGCTTCAAGATTAGTACATTAATTCAGGTCAATTGTTAATATGTTTCAGCAAATAAGACAGCACAAACTTAAAAAAATCATGTGACTTCTTAGTCCTAGGCAATTTCTTGTTACCCTTGTGGCTCTATTGCTCTCCCTGAAGTAGAATAATAGGGTACATCTCTTTTCACTTTCGCCTTCCACCTTAAAAAATGTTCTGGGATGGTCATGTCGGGCACCTGTCAGCAGACACCAGTGCTCAAGGACACTGTTGCTCTGGTTACATATGGACTTGGAATGTCTGGATTTGTTAAAGGTTTATTTTTATATAAAACTTTAAAAATTTATTCTAAATGTATTGTTTTAAATTTAAATTCTGATCTTCCCAATGGTTGAGCCTATTTTAAGAATCATGGGCTAAAATAATTAGATGTAAATAATTCTTAAAGTGTGGAGTTAGCAGAAAAAAATTAACTAAAAGGCTTTTTGAGAATTCTATTATAAAATTTCTAATTTCTACAAGATGAATTTGAAGAATTGTAATAAAAGCAAATATATTTAACAAAAGATTATGTTGAATATCCAAAGAAAATAATTAACTTACAACTGTATAAATGGGCCATCTTGGATATTTCATATAAGACTTCTCTAAGACAACAAGATAATATGAAAAGGAGAAAAGGGCCAAATGCAAATAAAACATCTGTATTTTCTAATGGAGGGATTATGTTCTCAAGTGAATAGATCAAGTTCTAAATGTCGGTCAGTTTCAGGCAGAAGTTCCCCCCTGGCTGTTAACACCCTTAGGAAACCTGTCAAATGAATTTAAAATAATTTTAATATTGTGTTGATTTAAGTTCCTTTCATATCTGTGTATTCTCTTCTCTGTTGCTCCTAATTTCTTTTATGGATTTTTTAATGTGAATTTCTATTTTTCTTGGCAAACAGTTCCGTTTTGCTCACTATCTACTCATTGATCCTAATTGTAAGCTCTCAATTTATCGATTTATTACTTCATATTTTTAATAAGTTCTATTTAGAAAACTCTCAGGGGAGTTTTCTTCTGTTTCTTGGGGTAACTTCTTTCACTCTGGGTTACTTATCAGACATTTCACTCTGCGTTCCTTCGAAAAATATGTACACATGCATGTATGCATGTTTGCATGCAGGTGTGTATTTATTGTAAGATTATGTGGTTAATTACTACCATTTCTTTTTGTCTTGATCAACTTTTAATTTAAGCATCTCATTAGACTTCTATTTGTCCTGTTATAGTATGAGTGAATCTCACTTAATAACTTCCTGTCTTATTTTTATCTTGTTTCTCTTTTATTAATTCATTCAGTTGTTCATTAAAGAGTGCAGATTTGAGCACCTACTGTGCTCTGTGTGCCAGGAACAGTGATTGATTCCTGAGATTCAGCAGTAACAAAAGAAGACAAAATCTTTGTTGTTGTAAAGGTTACTTTTCCGGGGGAGACAGAAAATGAAAAGACAAGTTAAACAGCTAATATACATAATAGATAGTGAAAATATCAAAGGAAAAAAGTAAAGAAAGAAAATGAGTTTGAAAGTGTGGTGAATGTTATTGAAAGTTTAGAGAAGGTACACGGGATGCCACTATAGAGGATGTGACTTTTGAGTAGTGTTTTTGTAGTCTTACCTCTGGGCAATGATGAGAGGTTGGAAATGACCTCCAAGTAGTAGTGAGAGGCCTCAGCTGGGTCGGGACTGTCGTGTCTGGAGCAGTGGGCCTGGTTCTCTCTTTGGGGATCCTAATAATTAATCTGCCTAAAGGCCTCTCCACGCAGCCAGCAGTTTGTATCAGGTACGTAACTTGACCTTGCTTTCCTACGTTCCTTAGCAAAGAACTCTTGAAAATGGTCTTGGTTGAGAAACTATTCCTGGTAGATTATAAATTAAGAGTACTCCCCATGGTGCTTTTTAGGTTCCTTAGTAATTTTTTTTTTTTACATTTATATCTTTCATCCATCTGGAATTTAGTTTTGTATGAGGGAAGAGAACTTAAACTGTGTGATTTTCTCCACTATATTAAAATACAGAAAAAAAAATCTCTGCATAGGAAAAAAAAATCTGCAAAATCTAAAACCAAATGACCAAATAAGAATCAATATTTGTAATATTACTAGAGACAAATGGTTCTTTTAACCCATGTAGATGTTTTCTACACATTAATACAAAGGAAACCAATTAACATCTGGAAAAATAGGCATCCATGAACAGACAGTCTACAGAGAGAGATTTATTTCAATTAAATATGTAAAAAGATGCTATAACTCACATGGTTGAAGAAAAATGTCAATTAAAACCACAATGAGAGAGCACTGTTTTTTTAGCTATCAGATTGACAGCAATCAAAAACCCTAATAATACATCTGTCTGTTGGTTAGGCTGTGGAGTTACAGCACTCTCGCATATTTGATAGGATTCTAAGTTGGTCTATCATTGGTGGCAGAAGGACCCTGAGGTGGCCCTCATGACCCCTGCCTTGAGGTAATCAGGCCCAAGAGTAATCCCCTACATTGTGGGTATGACCTGTTAGCTTCCTTCTAACCAAAATAATAATACAACAAAGGGAACAAGATATACATGATTATATTCTATGATTACATTATATAAGATGTAATGTCCATCTTGCTGAGAGACTCTCTGGCTTGCTTGTTTTGATGACACAAGTGGCCATGTTGGGGAGCCCACATTGTAAAGAACCTGGGTTGACCTCCAAGAGCTGAGAGCAATCTGCAAAAAAGTGAGGCCCTTTATGGTAAGGTGCAGGATATTGAATTAGGCCAACAACTTGAGTAATCTCTGAAGAGGATCCTTCCTCAGCTGAGCATTCAGTTAAGGTTCTATCTCCAGCTGAAACCTTGATTATAGTCTTACATGTATTCAACTAAACCATGCCTAGACTTCGGTACCATAGAAACTGTGAGAAAATAAATGTACATTATGTTAAGCCTGTAAGTTTGCAATTGGTATTTTAGTATGCAGCGGTAGACACATAATAGAGCATCTATGCACTATTAATAACAATTTGATCCAGTAATTCCTATTTAAGGAATTTATATTCCAGTTTTACTATATATATGTCCAAAGATACATATACAAAAATAGTTCATTATAGAAAGTTTTGGTAACAGCAGGGGAATGGAAAAAACTCTACAAGCCCTTCAATAAATGTCTAATCAAATGCTGACAGATAATGGCATAACCACTAAGGAACAATTTAGCCAAGGGAGAGAGCATGTATATTAAAAAAATCTCCAAGGTGACTCTTCAGTGGAAAACAGGCTGCAGAATATTGTGTATAAGTAGGGTAGCGTTTGTAAATTGGCAAAAGGATACACAGAACTAAACTTGTATATGTATAGATTATCTCTGGAAATTATTGATGTATCGAGTTGGTAAAATTGGCTGCTTTTTGGAATGACATAAAGACTGGAAGAGAGGGTTGAGAAAGTATTTTAGTATCCATTTTATTTTTTATCTTTTGGGTTTTTAATTATGTGAATTTTGTGTATGTATTTTATGTTCAAATAAATTGTTGCTTTTAAATGCTAAGAACTACAAACAGATTTTTGGAAATAATGATGTTATCTTACTAAACTTCTTCAAGAAACTATATCTAACTATAGCTAACTAATCATACAACCAGAATGTATGATTACAGGAATAGTAAATTATCTGATGGTTAACACATATTTGAAAGAGTCTTGATGTTTTCTTCACTTTTTATGTTCTTGCTGCATTATTCATTTATTCAAAAAATAAATATTTGAGTGCTTGCAAGATGTTCTGCTACTTACCAGAGTTTTAGGTTCTGAGAGGAATTCGTAGATGAATAAGATAAGATCCCTAGTCTCAGTACTTTATAATCGAGCAAAGGAAATCAAAGAAGGAAAAATTTAGCTAACAAGGCAAAATGTGATCAGAAGCATAAATGAAGCCAATGGAAAGTTTGTGGGCTCTTACAGAAAGTTGTGTCCTTTTGTGTATGTTTAGGATAAAGGAGAGTGCATTTACTCTGATGTGGAAGTGCAGATAAAATATCAACATTTTCGATGCATTTAGGAAGGCATTTCAAACATATGGAACAAGTGAGTCAAGCCATGGATCTGCGGAAAACTGTTGGACATTTCCAGGAGGAAGGCACATATGCTTTCTGCTGGAAGGCAGAGTTCTTGAAAACAGGTAGTGAAAGAGTAGTGTAAAGACAAATAAGAGAGTTTTAGGAATGACTTGTGGAGTTCCTTGAAAGTAAGAAACTTAATTCACTAAGAAATTATGAGCAGTGTAAGATTTCTGAACAGAGTAATAGAACTGTCAGAATTGTGAGCCAGGAATAGTATTCTGACAGTGATGTAGAGACGGCTTAAGAGTGAGCTCAATTTTGGTTGTCCTGAATTTGGGGTTTTGTTGTTATGTAGTAGTTAAAATTTCATCAGCCATATGGAAACATAAAGGGGGAACTCAGTAGAAAATTTTGGAATAGATAAGACTACTGGAAAAAAGAAAAAAAAAAACAAGGATGGGGGTTAACGCATTATATTTGTGAAAACTCATTTGAGGAACAAAATGAGTCATAAAGTCATATTCCTTTGGGGAAAAATATGAGGAAGAATTTGAGATTTTACAGCATTAAAAGGAAATGAAAAATTAACAAAGAAACATGCACACATCATAATGGCTTAACATTTTGTGGTCTGTGGTTAAATTTTAATTTAAAATTAAATACATTACACACATGAAATAATCCCATTTAATTACCCTCATTTTATTTGATTTTTAAAAAGTGATCAATTTCCTATGGAACATGGAAAACATCTAATATATGCCTCAAATTGTCTTATTTTGAAAATGATTACTTTGACACAAAGTATACAATGTCTAAATAGATTTCTCTTTAGAAGTCTATGTAGAGAAAATTATTTTTTTATTCAAAATTTAAGAACACATGGTGGTCCCACTGAAATTTTTCACACAGTTGATTTCTCTAATTTTTACTTAAAATGCAAATATAATATAAATTACTTGAATTTATTAGTTATATTATGGGAAAAATGAACTAAAGGAATATCAATTGTTAGCAATTTTAGAGCTTCTAATAGTGAAGAAAAAAAACGGGAAGATTAAAAAAATATCTCTCAGCCATCTGGGTTAACATTCAAGAGATTAAAGTTGAATTTTCAATGAATTTGGTACATTCATTTACCTGTCGAGTTTTCACAGCATGAGGTGACTTCTTTTTTAACAAAAGATAAGCTGTATTTCAACCTCTATTACTATTATCAACGTGTCCTATCACAGTTGCCAATGCTTTCCTTTCAAGGCAAAATGCCACTGTACTTATTTTCCCTTTAGAGATTATTTCTGGTCCAGTCAGCTCTGCACACTGTATACATTCTTACTGTGTGAAAGAAGCTCTAGTAAGCATTTATTTAGCAAAGGAGAGTATAGACAACAACCATCAGTTCCAAGCACTCTGATGGATGTTAGAAATAGTGTTGGGAAGGCAGAAATAGTTCTTGCCTCATAGAATTTATGGTGTACTTTGGTAGACAGACGTTTCTCAAATAACTCCTAATAAATTAAGGGCTATGAGAATTAAAATCTCAATTTGTTCTTGACTATTCTCAGCCAAGAATACCAGGGAGGAACTGAGGAATGCTGGAGTAAGACAAATCCTGACCTCAAAAATAACATCTATCATTGGAAAGACTTCTGAAATAAGAGTTGTTTTCATACATGTTGGTGCCATTTAGGGAGACAGAAAATATACAAGAAGAAATCGATGGGGGAGTTGGTATGGAAAATTATCTCAGTAGTCACCCAAGTATACTATTAAGCAAGCTATTCTAGACATGATGAAACAGAAATGTTCACAGACTAGATTAAGATGCTAACATTACATCCTTATTTAATTCCCAGGAAGAGAATGTAGAGAGATCAAACAGCCTATGACTTGATGAATGCCAAGTTTTGTTGTCAAAAAAAAAAAAAAAAAAAAGGCTACAGATTCAACGGGAAAACAAGGCAACTAGTTCTATAAATATTAACAGAAGAAACAGAGAAGGTGGCCAACTTCAACACAAAGAAAGAGGGCCCTTATGGCAAAAGAGTAAACAATGGATGATGAAGAGGCTTGAACAGTGTCCACTGGTTTCATTGTCATGATACTTATGTTTATGCTTAGAGCTACTTTAGCAAAATGACAAACCCCTAAATAAAACTGACACTCACAGTTGTCAACTATAAATTGGCACTTGCCATTGGCACTTGCCATCTACCTCTACAAGGATTAAATCATGAGCCGCTGCAGCTGCTGATTTTCAACACCCCCCTGAAAGAGTTCAGGGTGGAGAGCAGAAATGAGGCACTCTGTGCTCTGGGAAAAACTGGCAGAACAGGTCTTCAGGTAGTTAGGTAGTTTCAGGAGCTGATTTTATGAGTCCAATTCTTGTATCTCCTCATATCTAGAAAAGCACTAAAAACCTTCATGGTGACAACTTCTCCTGGTGACTAGCAGTAACTTTCATGAGACTAGCAGAACCTTCTGCAAAAAATATGTGCTTGATTGCATGTACCCCCCTTCACCAAAATCACATATATACTGACATTCCCCCTTACCTCTTTCGAGCAGTTTCTCAGAGCTATCTGAAATGCTGTCTCCCACGCTATAGTCCTCATTTTGCCCCAGATAAAACTTAACTCACAACTCTCATGTTGTGCATTTTTTTTAAGTCTACATAGTTCTCATGTTGTATGTTTTAATTTTAGTCCACATTTCTTTAAATGGTTGATAGAACTCACAACTGAAATTATATGTGTCTTGAGTTTCATTTGTAAGAAGATTAAAAAAAAATCAAATTAAATTAAAAAAATGGAAAACTATTTTGATTTTCTACTCCATCTTCTGTCTGCTTTGGTATGCTGTCTTTTTAGATGTGTTTGTCCATTTCATCCAGCTTGTTCAATGTGCTACAATAAAGTCATTTATTATTATCCTTTCCATGTCTATAGGATCTATAGTTATAATCCCCCTTTTCGTTTCTAATATTTACAATTTATTCTCTCTCTTTCTCTCTTGTTTAGTCCAGCTAGGGTTTTTATAGATTTTGCTGTTCTTTTCAAAGGATCTGCTTTGTCTTTTAAATTTTCTCTATTTTTTGTTTTCTATTTTGTTGATCCCTGGTCTTATCATTATTATTTCTTTTCTTCTACTTTATTTGGTTTTTTTTTTTGCTCTCCTTTTCTGGCTTCTTAAGATGGAAACTATGTCACTTAATTCAGAACTTCAATTCTAATATAAGTATTTAAAATGATCAGTTTCCTAATAATCATAATTTTAGCTGAATTTAACAACTATCTATATGTTGTATTTGAATTTTCATTCAATTTGTAATATTTTCTAATCCTCCTTGTTATGTGTCCTCAGAACAATGCATTATTTAGAAGTAGGTTTTTGAATTTCCAACTATTTGAGATTTTTCTAAATATTGTTAGTGTTTTTGTTCAGAGAGCATATTATTTCAGTCCTCTTAAATTTTTTAATTCTCATTTTATGGTTCATTGAGTGGCCTACCTTTGTGAACATACATGTAAATATGAAAAGAAAGTGTATTCTACTTTAGGGAGGTATAGTATTCCATAAATATTTCTCCTACATTCCTTTTTTCTTAATACATCTTTATTGGAGTAAAATTGCTTCAAAATACTGTGTTAGTTTCTGTTGTACAACAAAATGAATCAGCCATATGCATACATGTGTCCCCATATCCCCTCCCTCTTGAGCCTCCCTCCCACCCTCCCTATCCCACCCCTCTTGGTGGTCACAAAACACCGAGCTGATCTCCCTGTGCTATGCAGCTGCTTCCCACTAGCTATCTATTTTATATTTGGTAGTGTATATATGTCCATGCCACTCTCTCAATTCGTCCCAGCTTCCCCCTGCCCCCACCATGTCCTCAAGTCTATTCTCTATGTCTATATCTTCATTCCTGCCTTGCAACTAGGTTCATCAGTACCATTTTTTTTTTTTATTCCATATGTATGCGTTAGCATACGGTATTTGTTTTTCTCTTCCTGGCTTATTCACTCTGTATGATAGACAGAGGTCCATCCACCTCACTACAAATAACTCAGTTTCATTTCTTTTTATGGCTGAGTAATAGTCCATTGTATATATGTGCCACATATTCTTTATGCATTCATCTGTCAATGGACCTTTAACATTCAGAAAGGATAATACATCAACAGTGATAGCTCAGGCTAATTTTTTTTTCTCAAAGTGGATATCAAGATTTTGTTCAGAGAGTGTGGAAGAAGACATTTTTTTGCTTAGCACATATATATTTAACTTTAACCACTGAAACTAAACAATTATTTACCTTAAAACTGTCTTTTAATAGGTATAATTTATTCTTTTTGCCAGAAAAATGTATTGTAAAGACTGCTATTAAAGTCCCAAAAATATCAGTCAAAGTGTTCAGTGCAGGTTAATTCCCTTGGTTGTTCTCATCTTCCATTTGTCTTTCTTGTAACCATAACACATTCACCAAGGAGAACCTACCAGGAATGGAAAAGGAACAAATCATGAACCAAGCCTGCTAAACTTGGTGAGATTAAGATATTCATGACATGTTCAGAGTTGTTTTCTTTATTTCACTGTCAAATTTCAATTTTACAAAGTATATTTTTATTTCCCATCATCATGAAATTGTGTGTATACTGAAGCTTCTTGGAAATTTTTTTTCCTGTTAAATAAAGGTAAAAAATAATCTATTTTATATTTACACTGAGCCAAATAATATAATTCAAAGCATACTCTGAATTTAGATGATGAAAATAATTTAGTCATTCCAATCTCTATAAAACAGAAACTTTCACTCTGAGTTGGGCTCTGTATGTATTATAGAGGAAAAAGGTTATCAGATAACCATAAATTAAAAGCACATTCTGGCAGAGCATTCCAGTCTTTGAACAGTCTCACGTTTCTTTCTGAAATGGTTTTTAGTGTTGTCATTGAATTTGCATTTCTATATTATTGAAATAGCCTCCTTATGATTTATAGGAACAAAAGCTTGCTATGGATAAATTTGTTATTTAATGTTTCATTTGAATCTTTTAGCTTATCAACACTCAATAAAATGTATTTTTTCTAACTGTTGCAAATGATAAAAAAAAATGTAGTGAACACGTTCATCTCACATACAGATATGGTACAACTTGAATCTCACTGAGAAACATCCTATGCATACTGATAAATAGAAAATTATTAAAACTCCTTGGAAATTTCAGCTTTAATTGCTCTTGCAGTCAGAAAATTCTAGATAAGAATGTCCTAGCACAAATTATTTATATTTATTTTAGGGTAAAGCTAATTAAAAAATACATTCACAAAATGAGTAACTATTTTAGCAGGATTTTTGAGTCTTGTAAAAGAGACACATTCAAACTCATCAATAAAATATAGAGTTAAAATCTGAATAATAAATAGTGTATCCAGATGGAAAATTAGAGTGTAAGGTTACATTTATTTGTATGAAAACTCATGGATTAAATAAGAATCAAATAAGTAGTGAAACAAAAACTAGAGCACATCCCAGTTGTTATTTTCTAGAATTTTGTTTTGGCATCATTTAACCACTGTCTTGGTTACCACTGTCCATCCAAGACACGGTTACCTTCATATCGTCAGTTTATGAGTCATCAGTAGACTTCCCTGTGTCCAGTCTTTCCTTAGAATTTAATTCATTTCATTCAAATGTCTGTTCAAATTCTCTTTAGCAGGACGAGCTTCCCTGACAATTCTCTCTAAAATATCAACCCACCACTTACTTATTTCACTTTATGTCTCATACTAGCATTTGTAACCACATTGCACATTATGTATGGATTTGCCCTTTTAGTCATCGTTGTCTCCCCACACTGGAATGCAAGCACTGGGAGAGTAAGGTTTTTGTTTGGTTCTGTTCTGTCTCAGCACTGCAGGACCCAGTTAGATGCTCAATAAATATGAATGAATTCATTTGTGGTTGAATGAAGGATACAGTTCTTTTCTCACCCAGATAGTAAGCTTCATTCTACTGGAGGACCGTGTATAATTTAGCTTTTCCAAATTAGCAACACATTCTCCACTTCCTGGCAGCACTGACCCCGTTGTTCCAGCAGGTTTCCCACATCCTCACTCTCTTACTTCTGGTGACCTCACATTGACCAGAATCTTCTTTTCCTTGATAAGTTTCTTCTGTTTCAAATCTGCTTCACTGCATATCCGTTGAGATTTCGCTGTGTTGTCCAGTAAAACCTCTCCTGTCAGCTAACAGTCCTCTTCTAAACCTGCCCAACACTTCTTCATGTTGTTAAAAAGACCTCATGACCTTGCCCTGTTTGGTCTTGGAATTCCCTGCCAGTGTCTCCTCTGTGGTTCACAGTTTACTCTGCTCTTGTGTCAGATTTTTAGTGTGCTTCCAGCTTCTGTGTCTATGCCTCTCCACTAAAGTAAATAAATATAGTTTATGCCATACTTTGGTATGGTACTCCACAGTTTGAAAGTACTCATATATATTTTTTTCTATTTAGTTACAAATAATACATTTCATTAACTGGAAAATGATTCTTGTTTTTCCTAATGACAATTCCTCTTGCAGTCATGTTTTGGGAAAAGGCACCTATTTTCTGACTTTAATAGTAAACAATATTTCCCCTTCTTGTGACCTCAGGGAAAACCTCTTCTCAAAGGTGATAGATTCACCTTAAATTCCCTAAAACATCCTAAAGATTATCTTCCCAAATATCACATGCAAGTATCTCCTGCTATGGTTCCTATACCTCCTGAAATAGTCAATTACATTCTATCCTTAATTTAATTTAAGCTACATTGCTTAGGCCCAGTCATGAATGGGCAACATTTTAATAATTAGAGACAATAATGGAATAACAATAATTAAACATATACTGTATACTCAATAAATTGCTTGCTTTATGTGTCCATAAAGAATTTCACAAATGTTAACCTATTCACTTTCATTGTGCAGGGAATAATAACTTCACTGATAACTAGGGATAAAAGAATTAAGTAATTTCAAAGGGTGAGCAGTCCTTAAGTGGTTAATTGAGTCTAATTGCTCTTCTCCACTATGCTAATGAACCTTCCTTGCCCTGCTCCTGAACTTCATTTAATCAGTGCAAATCTGAAAGCCTTGCCCTTGTGTGTTCACATTCTAATGAGTTGCCCCAAGAATCAGAAGAGACTATGTATGTAAATAGGCAACCGTGTATGGATGAGGGCTAGCATTGGCTTTGGCCTTTGACCTGCTTCTCCAGAGGAAAAAGAAAAGGCGATAGAACACTTGCTCAAGCTTACTTTGCTCTTTTTGAGGGAGTTAGGGGGAGCAAAGCAAGTCCAACCACCATTCTTGTAAGTAACGGTTCCACTCATCTACAATGGTTCCAAATGGATGCATCTTGTCATTCAGATTCAATTGGAACATTGTAAAATGCTCTGGGTAAAATCTAAAGAACACAACAACTTCAAATTGAACTTGTGAGAAAGGGAAACACTCATTCTGAATATTTGCCACCTGAGAGCAGATTTTCAGCAAAATCTTGCTTTTCTTTTTTGTCTTGGCAAAACACTAGTTGCACCACAGCAAGAAAGTTAAGCTAAGCCAATGCTTTGAATGATATTACTGGAAAAAACGTATAGTAAGTATGTGTACTCGTTTTCTTTTTCAGATACTGTAAATTTGTGCAGCAGGCACTAAAACTGATCATTTACAGACAAATCATCAATGGGGCATTCATAATAGCAAAAATATTTTAAATACAGTAAAGTCCAAAAATAAGGGTTGCTACCTTATTAATAGGTTAGACTAGCAGTTTGATTAAAATGAAAGAAACAAATCTATATTCAAGAACTTTTATCTAGCCTACAGGTTGTAAGTTATTCTCCAATAACTCCAACAATCATTTTTCAAGAGTTTGAATAATTTACTTCTTTATAACCTGAATGTTAATAAATATATCTGATTAATGCAACTGAGCTATTAAATAAACCTTTTATTATTTATTCTATCTTTAGAATATTTTATATAAATAAGTTTAGATGTAAGAATCACTTTGCCTCATTTGATTTGTAATTTAATTTAAATTTGTAATTTACTTAAATTTGTAATTTAAGTAAAAATTCAATGGCAATTTTTACTTATGACAAAGTGTCTGGTTTCATGTTCAATCATTATAATACAAAGAATAGTAAGAAAAGATACCTAAACTCAAAATGCTTGAATTGTAGTGGGAGAGAGAGATGGAAATCAATGTGCCATATAAACTGTCATGGGCGTATATCAGATTGGTCACAATAAACCTGCTTTAAGTTGAGTGTATTTGACTTACAGTTGTTTGGGACATCATGAAAACAATCCATTAGACAGGAATACGCTTGGGTCTTGCATAATTGTGACTAGAGGAACTGACTGTCTTAGGGGTAGGTCTTGATATGGGGGCTATTCTTCAATATCTATCTGTAGAGACTCAGCTTGTGTTAATACCCAGAGATTTACTCTTTTTTTTTTTTAATTTTTGAATTTTATTTTATTTATTTTTTTATACAGCAGGTTCTTATTAGTTATCCATTTTATACATATTGGTGTATATAATCTTGAAAAGAGCATGACTCTGAAGAATACGGAGCAGGAGTGTTGTTTAAGTAACCAACATGCCCTTAACATTACTCTTACAGCCACTCAGTGTTTTTATAGAGAGACAGGGGGTAGAACCTCAGTGTCACTCGAACTTGACCCAGTGAAAGACCATCACATCCCTCAGTCTGCACTATTTGGTGTATGTTGTGTAGAAAAGCTCATTGTAGCAAAGTCTGCAGACAATCATCAGAAGTACCTCCTCATCACAGTGAAATAATGAGGTGAAAGTGAAGACAGGTGCTAGACAATGGAAAAAAATAACATTTAGTTACTGGAAGCTATATGAGAAATGAGAAGTCAATTCTAGTGAGAAAGGAAGAGGTCAAGTCTGTAAGTATCATGGGAGCAGGAATAAAATTGTATACAATTTTAGTTTGGTGGCTTGTGAAGATTAGAAATGTTATGCAGCTTCTGTGGCATTTGCATTAACAGTTGGACGTGGTCACAGACAATACGTTGAGTTCTGATTGAGATGATTTGGACCCTTGACCCACACATTCAGAGCACAGGACTTGAAATTCTTTGAAGCATTTCAATAGAGCCTTAAATCAGCTTCTTTAATACCAAGGCTCAATGAAACTATTAAAGGACTGATGTCATTAGAAAATATATGGTACTTTCATCCAATGAAATACAGTGCAGCTATTGATAATGATGTGGTAGAACATATTCACTTAATAATGACAGTGCATGGATGATGAGCATAAATCATTATGATATAAAAAATTGGAGACCAGAGCCAATGTGAAGTGTGCTGAGATTTGTTTCAGCATGTACCAACTGTTCACATATAATGTGAAAAAGACATGACCCCCCCGGCCCCCCCCAAGATTGAAGTACTCTGTATGGGAGGATAACATGTTCTTTTAACATTTTTATTTTTGTTAATGTGCATTTTCTCATGCTTTTACAATAAACCTTTATTAGATCAGGAGAAAGTACAATAACAATAAATGTTACAATGAACATTTATTAGATCAGAAGAAAGATACAGTGAAGTGAATCAGTTCTCTGTGTCGTCTGTTTTTTAATCTTCTGATCTAGTGTCTCCCAGGAGAGGGAAGTTACAGCCACTCTTTTATTTATTTATTCATTTATTTATTTATTTATTATTTATAGTTCATTTAAAAATGTTTTATTGAAGTATAGTTGGTCTACAATGTTTCAGCTGTATAGCAAAGTGATTCAGTTATACATATATATTTATATATTCTTTCTCAGATTCTTTTCCATTATAGGTTGTTACAAGATAGTGAATCTAGTTCCCTGTGCTATTCAGCAGGTCCTTGTTGTTTATCTCTTTTATATGTAGTAGTGTGTATCTGTTAGTCATTCTCTTTATAGCAACAAAGTGGTGTTAGCGTCAGCAGCCAAGCTAATGCAAGGGAATAGTAGACTTCCCCCTACCTTTTCCCTCTTTACTTATCCTCTTCAAGCCTAGTGCTGCTCACTTTCCCCTAGACCCTCCCCACCCTCTCATGCAATCACATAAACAAATCCGTGATGCCAAGTATCATCAGTAGCCACCGAACTAGAGATACTGAGGAAAAGCAGTAATTAGTGAACCCTTTCCTACCTTTGCCTGGGGAGTGCCACATCCTGGAAGAATGCTCCTGTACAGTAGTGACCTGACCTATATATAGCTCTGGGTGTTCTATGCAGGCCTTGGCACAGTAAGAAGGAATCAAGCATTTTAAATGATAAGAAAGATCATGGAATATTTTAAGACCTTACTCATCTATAGAAATATTTAATTTCTCTTATGAGAAGGCAAGTGAAACTAGAAGCCAAGTTAAAGTGAAATAAAAGTGAGACTCCCTGTGAGGTAAAAACTAATGTAGATATGTGGTTAATGCATTTGATTTCTTCTCTGTTTTAATTATATTCATCTAGTCTTTATCCTCTATGGGGACCCAACATGTTTCTTTTAAGTGAGGATAAAGTCCCAAGTTTAAAATGAAACACTGGTTTTATTACACATTAATCTTTTGCATTTTATTAGTGACACTGTGTGATATGTCTTTTTTCTGAAAAATAGTAAGTCAGTTTTTTCAAGGTACATGAATGTTTTTTAACTGATACATTAGGAATCTGTTTCTATGAAGACAAATGAAGTCATTTTTTTCTAAGTCTAGGCTTCTTAAAATTTTTGTTCTCATTGCTTTATGCTCATGGAGGGGTTGCTGAGAAAAAAATTTCCTCAACAAAGTGCTGGTGGCATTTGGAGTATCTTGAGGATCCTATCTGGGATTTTAGTAAATGCTGTGGAGGAAGTACCCAAACTGGAGAAGAAATGGGGAGACCATTGTCTATAGCAATTGTGTGGTCCTCTGGCTCTTCCTATCCCAGTATTAAATTAAATATGAGTTAATGGATGACACACTTTTACACTAAAATGTTGCATGCTTCCTCCTCTCTCACCAATGTGAGGTTCATATATTCTTAATTCAATTTTTATTTTCAAATTCATGTCATTAATATATTAGCTAATTAAAGCATGCAGATAATATAGAATACTGGATAATCCCCTCAACATAATTGGGACTACTGTTTGATAAATTTGATTTAAGTCTCTGGCATATTATCTCACTTAATCCTTATGCCCACTTTTAGAGGGAAGACGTTGGATCTGGTGAAATTAATTACTTTGTGATCTTGCACACTTAGTTTGTGGAAGAACTAAAAATACAGTTCAGACATGCCTTACTTTGAGCCTATTTTACCCCCACTCTATATGAGCTGTTTCAGTGTTATACCAAACTCACATTTTTGATCTGCATAATATTCATGGAATATAAAACATTTCAAAGACAGCCATGAACTCTGAGTTAAAAGGGGAACGAAAAATTTGGGGATTTGAAATCATTAACAGACATTCAGAAAAGCTTTTCCAGGGGGTGGGGAGGTGGGGAAGGGGAATGGGGAGTTAGTGTGTAATGGGGACAGAGTTTCAGTTTAGGAAGGTGAAAAAGTCAGGAGATTGATGATGGTGAAATCTGCACAACAATGTGAATGTAATTAATGCCACTGAACTGTACAGTTAAATATGGTTAAAATAGTATGTTTTATATGATGTGACTTTTACCACAATAAAGAAAAAAATTTACAAAACGAAAAAAAAGAAAAGCTTTTCCACATTCTAATTATTTATCTGTCTCCCCCTTTTTTATACCCTATATGGACTGTTATTTGTTTTCCGTGTGACAATGAAAAACAACTCCCATAATCTTCAACAAAAGAAAAGCTACATGCATGTATGTATGTGTATATATATATATATATATATATATACGCACCTATATGTGTGTGTGTATGTACACAGACACAGACATACACACACACTCACACACTCTCATAAAGGCATGCACCACACAGGCATTCACACACTATCTCTATAAACTTGGTAGACCAGATGACTATTGGTGTCTAGCAAAACAACAATAGCAGGGATAGATTGTTGACTACAGTAGCTTTTCCTTAAACAAAAAATTTATTAATTTTGCTTATGAATCTTCAGTTTGGCCAGGGCTCAGTAGCACTGGCTTATTTCTGCTCTGTACCACGTTGGCTGGGCTAGCTCTGCTGGGGACGGAAGAGCCACTTCCTAGATGGCTGGCAACTCAGTGTTGAACTGGGATGACCAGGTCAATCATGGCTGGAGCCTGAAGGATGCACTTCCTTTCCACGTGGACCTCTTGACATGAGCATCTTCTAGGTTGCTTGGGCTTCTTCACAGCCTAGTGACTTAGTTCCAAGTGTGCACATACCAGGAAAGCCAGACAGAAGCTTTATCAACCTTTAGACGCATCCTCAGATGGGGTTGTGATGACTCTGTAGCTATAAGAACACCCAGATTCAAAGGGAGACCATATAGACCCCACTTCGCAGTGGAATGAGTGATACCATTTGGGCGGCAGAAAGCATGTGCAAATAAAATTAAATAAGAGCTTTTGCCACCCATTCTGATTGAGCTTTAAATAAGGTAATAAAAGCAGTAGTTGCCACAGACAATCTAAGATTGACTTTATGTTCAACTTGAGCTCTCTGTTATAAAATCATAAAATCAAGCTCTCCCTGGGTACACATCTAGAAAGGTATATATTTTAAAGCATCTAGTTGTGAGTTGCAAGCCCTTTATGTTCCCAACAGCACACGTGTTACTTTTTAAAGGAATATGCCTGGTGGACTGTAAGAATTTTATTTCTCTGAATGTTACTTAAGATTATAATATTTTTCTCTTCAGGACAGCATTGAACTGATTTCATACTGACTTCATTATGCTCTGCTCAGCACCCGACACACTGCTTTGCACACCTGGGTGCTTAATAATGTGATTTGATGATGAATTCCTATTATAAACCCTTCATGGGATTCAAAAATATTTCCCTGTATGATTTGGGTTATGGCATTTGACTAAAGTCTTTTTTTCTTTTTTTCATTTAATAAATATTTATTGAGGATTCTCAAGGTCAAAGTTTTTAATTATGGGCTTTGAGAATAGGATAGATGGAACCTAATAAATACCAGACCTTTTTTTTTTTTTTTTTTTTGGAAATTATATAAGGTCCAGGTCAGATGATATAATTTAAATCTATTTATTCAACTTAAGTATATACAAGGCTGTGCATAAAGGCCATACTCTTGGCCTTTGAGAGAGGGGCAATGTGTTTAGGTCACTTTGGAATTTAAGACAATTACCCAAATGGTCAATTCAGCAAGCACTGCTGCACAAATGGCCAGATGTCTCCTATGAATGTCCTTCCACCTCCATCTCAGGGAGTCTATTGTGTTTCTCTGGTCATAGTTCTGTTTTATGTGTGCATTTAAAAATTCTGAAATACATATTAAGCATATAAAATTATTGTGATCCCTTGGACAACTTTAATTGTTCTTTCATTTACCTATTTAAAATGGATTTGGGCAGCTAACTGAAACTAAGATACTTAAGAGGGAAGTTTAAGTGTATTAAAAAAAAAAACACTTTTGTCACTCTTTTAAATCCACATTTTTTTCAATATCATGTAGAGACCAGTCCCTATGAGGCCACAGATAGTGGTGTGACTGTTTAAATTATTCTCTCTTCAGTAGGTGATTTTCTAGGCCTCACACCTGGTTCCACATAGAGTGTAAAGCTGAAAGCAATCCTGCTACATTTCTTTGGCTATAAATTGAATATTTCCATTTTCACGATCTCACTCAGACACTCACTCTTTCTCTCCTCTCCAAGTCGGTGATATATTTTGAATTTCTAATGAAATTCAAGTGTTGACCTTACGTTTCTTCCCAGTAAGAAAGGTAAGGTCATTTCCAAGAGAAGGAGTGTGTCACAGGTCGCCCCGAAGTTGTGGGTCTGTCAGCAGCTGGGCACACACACACTCTCCTCCCTGTGGACAGGGCCCCGCTGCCCTGGCCTCAGGACAGGGGCTATGGAGAGGCCATTCTGTCTCAGTGGTTCTAAGTGGATGGCCATTTATTTTACCTCAGCTGGTATACTAAGAAAGATGTT
Organism: Physeter macrocephalus; assembly: GCF_002837175.3. NCBI lineage: Eukaryota > Metazoa > Chordata > Mammalia > Artiodactyla > Physeteridae > Physeter > Physeter macrocephalus. The sequence continues at coordinate 26,321,329 of NC_041221.1, forward strand.
CATTCCTCCTGTAAGCCTATTCATTTTATTCTCCAACTCAAAAGTGTTAATAAACTATATTTTATTGCTTGTTTTCTCTTATTCTTGTATTAATGTATTGTACTAAAAGAATATTGTTGCGCATATCAGAGCAGAACAGGTACTGTTTGGTGTGATGCTGTGTCCCCTGTTACGTGTGCGTTGCTTTTTTATGGCCTCTGTGTCTTTTAGTGGGAGAGAATTTATACAACTTGAGATGAAGTGAGATTATTAATATTCCTTTCCTGGGTTGAAATGAGTTCTCTCAGTTCAAATACACTTTCTTTTTTTTTTTTTCCCTTTTTAAATAGCTTTTACTTCACTTGATATACATGAGAAAATCAAAATCAGTCATATTCCAGAATCAAATAATGTAAGCAAAACAAACAATAGTATATTGGCAGTGGATAATGGAAATGTAACTTACTTTTTACTTGGTTACTTATAAATAGACTGACTGTCTTTGACTAAATGAGAAATGGCTATATTTTTATCAGGACTTGTAGCAGAATCATGATTCTTCCAGTTTGTGATCAATTTTATTGGTCTTTTCTAGGGAGGTGATGGTGAGCCAGGTCCCAGAGGTCAGCAGGGGTTGTTTGGACAAAAAGGTGATGAAGGTGCCAGAGGTTTCCCAGGACCTCCGGGTCCCATAGGTCTTCAGGTAAGATGTTCTCTGAGTTGCACACCCTTGTCATTCCCACTTACTTTTTTTTTTTTTAACATCTTTATTGGAGTATAATTGCTTTACAATGGTGTGTTAGTTTCTGCTTTACAGCAAAGTGAATCAGTTATACATATACATATGTCCTCATATCTCTTCCCTCTTGAGTCTCCCTCCCTCCCACCCTTCCTATCCCACCCCTCTAGGTGGTCACAGAGCACCGAGCAGTTCTCCCTGTGCTATGCGGCTGCTTCCCACTAGCTATCTATTTTACGTTTGGTAGTGTCTATATGTCCATGCCACTCTCTCACTTCGTCTCAGCTTCCCCTTCCCCTTCCCCATATCCACACAGACCTACTAGAGCATGGACTTGAGGATACGCTTTCTTTTTTTATTTCAACTCACTTGAATTGCTCTTCAGACCCAAGGAAGGTTCAAATCTGTTTGATTTTGTAATGATCAACTTTAACCTGAAATGATAAGAGGAGAGCCTGAATTTTATAGTGTAATTAATTTGTTCATAAAGCATGTTAGTTACTGAAACTTGTGTTGTGTTGTTGCATGTGGAATTGTCTGCTGGTCTAGTAAACAACTTACATGAGCTGACAAGGTCAATTGCCTTTGATGGAAACACATTGTCTCTGGAGAAATTAACCAGGTTAAAGGAGTTGTTATTAGGGTCATAATTAAATTTGGGTGAAATGGGTGTACTGACATTTAATACATGAAAAATGGAAGTTCTTGCAATGTTTATTGCAAGTAGTTAATACATTATCATAATACTAAAAGTCACTTGTAGAGCAGGAATTTGTTCATATCTTTCTTCCTTTTCTGGGTCCACCTGTCCGTATACTTGCCCTAATCCTTCCAGTTGATGAGCTAATGATTTCAGGTTTCAGCCTTCCTTACTGTCTGGCAGCAATCACACAGCGCCAACATCTACCTGCATTTCTTACAGTCAACACAGACTGTTTGGAAATAATTGGCAATAAATATACTAGACATCTAAATTACTTCTTAATGGTTTAGAATTGAAAAGGAAACTGTGTTGACTCATTGACCTTGTATAACTCCTGGAGATCTTTGAAAACCATTAATTCACTGTTACCTGGTAACATCAGACAAAGCAAGTCATTTATCCCTGGAAGACCTGACCTAAAATAAAAAATTATATCTAAAATCCTACTCTTCTCTCCAAAGAGCAATTAATGTGTCAGAGTGTAAGTTGATATTTGTTTTCACACAAGCTGTTTTCCTTAAACTGTTTAATGTTTCCTTATAAATAGTTATAACCTTTCGTGGATATGCTACTCAGTTTTTTTGTGTCTGTACAAATGCTGTGTAAATAACTTATTGGATTAATTTTTCATTTCTAACTTTTAGACAACAATTACATTTTTTACTGCATTTTTCAAGGTGTAAGCTAGGTGCAACCAACAGTTAAAGTTGTCATGAGGTGTGAATTTGGAGGAAATGTTCTAATTTGCTCTTAAAGAGTGATTAGCAAGTCAAACAATACTTTAGGATGTTATGGTTTCATCATTTATTTCTAACTTAAAATTAGAATAGAAACTACAAAGCAGAAAAATTATGTTCAATAGTTTTGTTTTTAATAGCATAACATACTTTTTAACACTGTAAGTTTCCCTAAGAATATTAATTTGGTAAAATAAGACCACCAGATGATGACTGAATAACTGATTTTATTCTTTCTACATTTTTTGCATTAATATCTCAAAATCACAATATGCAACCACATAGCAAAATGAGTTGTAAAAAGAAGTGGAACCTGTTGTAGAGGAGTATTGCAGCATCTTTGAAGTAATGCCCATCTTTATCCTGACTTGGGAGTAGTATTTTCAACTGGTATTGATTCATACTCAAAATAATAATAAATATTAGTGTGATTCATAATATTTGCATGTTAACTAGGGTTACAGTCATTAAGTGTGTTTATTTAGAGTAGTGAACATTGAACATAATAATAAATATATATTCCAATTTAATATTCTGAACTAAATGTAAGGGATCTAAGCTAAAGGAAATAGTTTTGATAAGGGATTTTCAGACTAGCAAAGCAGAAAACAAAACGAATTGCTAGAATGCTCCATTTCACTTCCCAGGACCATGCCTAGGTTGTTCTTTGTGCAATCAAAGTTGAACGTGGATCAGAAATGTCATAATACTTATTCATAGCTGCTCTGAATAAAACCCAAACCAAAGAAAATGAAAAGTGAGAAAAAGCAGTGTAAACAAAGGGCAGATGAAAATATTCCCAGGAGGGGGCTTTTACTAAGCTATGCATAAGGACTCAAGAGAAATGTTACTCCATAATTTCAGTGAAATGACAAACAACATATTTATTCCTAAAACAAACAAATAAGAGATCTGATTCAGATGTAATGTTTTAAAAATATTATTATAGGAGATATAAATTGGGAGATAAAAATTGGGCGCCAACTTAAAAGGAAAAGGAGTAATAAAACCTTCACAGAATAAAAGCACTTTAGAAACAGCATAATAACATCATCAGGACAGATGAGAGACTCAGAGATATGACAACAAAGGAGATCACATTCCATTTACCGAGAAAGAACAAGGCTGTGAAACAATTGTGGACAGCATCATGCACAAACCAATGGTGATACTAAATTCCAGAGCATTAAAAAAATGCCATCAAGTAAATATTCAAACGTATTATGGACGGAAACTTTCCTGAAGTAAAGACAGAGTGGAATCTGAAGCTCAAAAGTCACATCATGAGGTGCTGGTGGGTGTGCCAGGGAAAGGAAGATGGAAAATTCTGAAACAGACCCCCCAACAAAAAGCCAGATGCTGCTTAGATTATAAGGAATCCAAATATTGAGGAAACTATTAATATGGCCTCAGATTTTTTCCAATATAGCTTTTAATACTAAAAGAGTAGGAAGCATCTACAAATGTCTGAGGAAAGTATGTCCAAAGAATTTTATATTCATCCCAATTTTTCTTCAAATAAAAGTCCAAAGATATACCCTCTCAATTTTACAAGGTTTTAGAGGTTACTCGATAGTGAATATTGAGGCTAGAAATATAATAATAAGATGACTGATGGGAGACATTACATATTTTAATATAGAGAATTAAGGTTAAATAATTGTAAGAACTATTTTTATGTAATAAAATGTAAATATTATAATGACAGGTAAATAATAATATAAAGTTTTGCAGTTAGGGAAGGTCAAAGGAAGTAGAAATGCAAACATTTCTCCGTTTATCACAGCAGGGGAATGATAATCAAATAGTGCTTAAAGTCAGAAAAGATTCTGACCTCTTGATTTTTTTCATAATCATTTTTTTCTTAGCTCCAAAGGATTCTCCTGGAAACTGATATTAGATTTCATTAACATTAGGAAACCATTAATTATAAGGTGCACCACCATTTTATGTAGCCCTAATGAAGAAAAATAAAGGATACAAATAAACTGTGACATATTACTGACTTCCTCAACTGTAAGAGCCATTCTGACTTCCAAGAGCTTAGAATGTGGAAACAAGTATCTTTAATTGATGCAACACCATGTGTCTTTTGGTGAAGAAGCATTTATCTGAACTTAACACTTCCCTTTAACTTTAATATCTACATGTTATATTTAAGTAACCATAAGTTTAAGATCTTTATTCAAAAACATTATATAATACCTTTTGCATTTATTCATATGTTCCTATATGTTAAATGTGTACATATATTCTCTCCCACCTTCCCCTGTATCTCCATATCTATCTAGACATTCATCCATTCATACCCTTATATATATTTTTATCCATAGAAAGATGTATGTAAGTGTCTCCATCACATAGTAACTAAGGTTTATTCATGTGGTTGAATTTAATGCATATATATGTGTGTTTATACAAATATGGTTTTCTTTGTTGGTTAGTCCCTTCCTTGAAATTTTTGCAATAGACATCTATCAAATTTGCAAACAATCATTATTCTTAGAAAAATTGCTTTCTATCCAGGAATAACTATAAAAAAATGTCTTGCAATTTTTCTTGGAAGACATTGTTGTATGACCAGCCAAAAGCAGAGATTTGTTCTGCTTTCAGTAGGTGTGATCCTGCATATCTAGTTTGGTGTCTGGGTAATTTCTTTACTTCTTTTTGCCTCATAACGTTTTTGAGAAAACAAATACATACATACATACATATATATAATTTTTTCAGTGTTCTACTTTTGGAAAATTACTGTGGAACAATTTTTAGAAGGCTGGAAAGAAGTAGCTGAATATAAATATAAAGCATAGTGTTTTCAGGCTGCTGAAATGCTGGGGGACATTTTTCGTGCTTTATCTTCTTGCTGATAGAATAGATTGATTTGCTCAGTCATACAGAAGATCATAAGGATCTTGTTACATATACTATACATTATACATAACATGGTATATATTATATATACACATATATATGTATATATATAAACTTCTGTCTAAATGTATCAAAAGCAAGATAATGTTCTTCATTAAGCAAAGTAGCTCTAAGCACAGGGAAGGAGAGAAGGGCAATAAAACTACACTAGGACCATTGATAGAAGTGAGGGACTGCAGTGGAATCCCCATCTTGAAAAAGTGGAGCTGTGGAAAGAGCAGAAATTGCCCCCAGCTGGGAACCAGACCAGGTACTCACTATCTTGCAGACACATTTCTATCAACCCTCCGGAATTTGTAGCCCCCAAGCTGCCAATTTAGAACCTGCTCAGAACGGTGGGACACAGATGATCTGGAAAATATAATTACAAAACAGAGGAGAAATAATATCCTCAAAGTTGTCTTCAAATACAAACACAAAACTTTCCCCTTGTATCTGCTTGTATACAGAAAACTAACACTATGCAACATAGATAGCAAGCACAACAAAGTTAATCCAGAAAGGGATGTAAACAATGGAAAATATCGGGGAAAAATTGAAATGAGTATATTTCACAAATAGATAGTGGAAAAATATTATCTAAAATGAAATAGTATCATGAAACTAAACCAGAATAATTGCATAGTAAATCTAGGCAATAATAAATGACAAAAAAAGGAAACAACACAAAGAAGTACAACTCTGAAACATCATTTTTGTTCGCAAATCTGCCCATGTGTAATAAAAACAACATTCTTTGCACCTGGTGAATATGGCATTATTTTACTAATATGTTAAGCTCATGGGAGGTGATTCTGAGGAGGTCTGGAAGCAAATTCTGGATCTTCATTTACATAACATATAAGTTTGGGAAATTTACTTAATCCCTACTACTTCAATTTCCTCATCTGAAGGTTAAAAAATAGCAACTCAGTCGTGAACATTAAAGATTAATCAGCTGATGAAGTGTATTTCATACTAAGCCCATTATGTTAACTTTAATTACTGATTGACAGTGTTTAGCCTTGAAATGGACTCCCTAAATTAGTCATTTAGTGAGTATTAATTATTTTGATGAACAATGAACTCATTATGTGTGGTTGCTTTGTTTGTTTTACCCATAACTAAGACATTTTTCCCTCATGAGAGAAAATAAAATCATTAACTGCCAGGTTTAAGGTCCCTGACTGACACACTCTTCCAGGTAAGCTAGTGTGTATTTCAAGGGTTTCACAAACCATTCTTAATTAAACAACAGAATTGTCAAGGTTGAAGCTTGCTTAAGCAATTGTACAGTGGTTTTTAAATTTTCGTACTTTTTGCTTTGTTTTCACATTGCACTCCTAACTCCTAGCAGAGTAATTGATAGGAAAGTTGTGAAATCTTGTTGCTTTAATTAACAAATAAAAGAAACATCATGAGGAATATTGCATAAAATCCTTTCGTAATCTGTGATATGCTGATTTCTTTTTATTCTTTCCAGCTGCATTTGGAATTTTACATATTTCTTGGACATAAAAATAGACAGAATGTGGTTCTTGGAAGCTCTACTTTCCAGACCATTATTGCGAAATTCTAAAATTTGCAGAATATGTTTTTTTTCATTTTCAGTTGATTCAGTAGTTCTTTATACAAAGCTTTACACAATTGAAACAAATATATTTGTGGACTATTCTAGCCATGTCTATCTGGAGAATGTATTATTGTTTATCTGCCTCAAATATAATTATTTTTATATAAGTTGCATCATCTATACTTTAAAAGATTTTCATATTGTAGTTTTAGTTTTTTCACACCTATTATGGATATTCAAGGTACTGATCATATTAATGCAAAGATATTTAAAACCAAATGGGAAGTTTTAATTTTAATCTCTCCAACAGATTTGTGTAATTGCCTGACAAAGGGCTGCTTTGGATTTGTTTTGAATTGTGAATTACCATTTATATCTCAGTGGTCTTTAAAAACATGATTAACAAGAAGAATTCTGTTGGAAACTATACACATATATATAAATATTAAAATGTTAGGAATATATATATAGTTTGTTTTTATTTTCTGCTTAAGTATGTGTATGTAACAAAGTACCACACAGTTGGTGGCTTAAAATGATAGACATTTATTTTCTTATAGTTCTGGAGCCTAGAAGTCTAAAATCAAGGTGTCAGTAGGGCTATGATTTCTCTGAAGTTTCTAGGAGAGGAGCCTTCCTTGCCTCTTCCAACATTTGGTGTTTGCTACCGTTCGTTGGCATTCCTTGGCTTGGAGATACATCACTCCAGGCACATGGTCATCTTCTCCCTATGTGTTTTCATATCATTTTCTCTCTGTGCCTCTTTGCCTCTTTGCCCCAAACTCTCCTTTTTATAAGGACACCATATTGGATTAGGGCCCACACTAATGTCCTCTTTGTAACTTGATTACTTATGTAAAGACCCTATTTCCAAATAATGTCACAGCTTGAGGTACTGGGGCTTTCCACTTCAACATACCTTTGTAGGGTGACACAATTCAACCAAAATAGTGTGTTTATTTAAAGAATTTACCTTTGAGTAGTTCTAGTTTTCTCCCTTTGTTAAATGAAATTAGGAATCAAGATCAAAATAATTATCATCTTCCAACCAAATTTAATGATTAAAGAAATTTTCAGACAGACCCAAATCTTGAAAAAATGGCCTCATTCACATTCCTTTTAAAATAGGTCATAGGTCATAGTATTACTCTCATTAGATTTCTCTTTAAAATATAAGCTGAGCACAAAATTCATTTCAGATTAGATTTTTGGTGATTGGTTCGGCAGATCAAATGATACAGACTTTGTAGGGAAGGAACATTTTTATGCTTAAATTTTCATCACAAATTTATGAGAGTCGATTCCTTAGGGCAACATTGACAATATGTTAGTTCACTCAACTACAAACTTCTCAGAATAGGATATTCAAAGGCCAGCATCTGGTCTCATTCCCAAGGGAGAACAGTGCTAGTAGGGGACACAGCATAGCACTGTTTCCATTAAAATGGAAAGTCTTTCTTCCAAAATGGTCTTCCTCCCCAAAACATAAAACCTCAGTCTAATCATGACAAAAGCATCAGACAAATACATTTTGAGGAACAGTCTACAAAATATCTGCCCAGTACTCCTCAATACCAGTAAATGAGTCCTCAAGGTCATTAGAACAGAGTCTGAGAAATCGTCACAGCCAAGAGAGGGCTTGGGAGACATGAAAGTTAATGCAATGTAGTATCCTGGATGGGGTCTTAGAACAAAAAAAGGACATGAGGGAAAATCTAAGGGCATTTGCAGAAACTTTGTTTATAACAACTTATCAATATTGGTTCCTTAGTTGTTGTGACAAATGATCCATACTAACGCAAGCTGCTAATACAGAAGAGATGGAATGGCATACAGAAACTCCCTAAATGATCTATACAGCTTTTCCACCGATGTAAAAGTATTCCAAGATAAAAAGTTTATTTTAAGAAAACATGGAAGATGAAACCAACATTTGGCAACATCGGCTCCTTACATCCGTGAGGGGGTTACTATCTTGGCTGCAGAAATCGATACTATCTTATCCAAGAAAAGTTGAGTCGCCACTCCACAATGAAAGGAAGGAGGCATATGTCTGGAATATAAGATAGCTTCTGGGATATCTCTTCGTATTCCCACGTGCTAGATGACAATCAATGGGAAACTACAGAAACATAAAGGAGCCAGGACTGGAGTGCTAATAGCTCAGAACCTTCAGAAAGCAAGAGGATTTGGGTCATCCCATCGGACAAAGAACCACACCAAGTTGCTTGCAAGTGGGGAAGAAAATAAGGCATGGATAAGGAGAGGGTGAGGTTGTAAAAGCTATGACCCTGTGACCAATGGTGGAAATGAGGATTTCTTCCTTATTTTGGTATTGATGTATTACTATGTACTACTATTTACGGAGTACTATACTATTAACCAGTTTTCCCCCTTTTCCCATTTACCTGTCATCTCACATAGAAGTGTGAGTGGTAGATATCTTATATTTTAGTATTTAGGCTAAAGCATGTTAAGAGAGGTGCAGCTCAGCTAAAAGAGGAGTGAACCTCACCCAAAGGTGGATAATGTAACTGTGTATCCTCTTTGGGGAGCAGTTGGAAAAGTTCTCAGTGTATGAGAAAAAGCAGAAACGTTGCAGGTGAAAGCACGATTCTATTTACTTGAAAATTAAGGATGGTTAAAAGAGATGTGCGTAGGTGCTGAGATAAGAGCTTGACTGGTGGCATTAAACTGTGTCAACTTAGCTCTGTTTCCCAGAGTTGTCTTTATGAGATGTGCTGGATTAGAGAACTCTGTGGAAGAGCCGAAGGCCAACCAGGGGCAGCAGTCCTTAAGCCTGAAGATCACCGTGGGAGATGGAGGCGCTGTCGCTCACACACATCCTCTCTGATCTCCTGGCTCATGAGCTCTACCAGGTGCTCTTCCTTCAGGTTCTCCCCAGCCTGGGCCAGGTACCCGTGGGAAGGTCATCAGATTTTTCTTCAGGCCCTTTCCCGGTCAAGGTTGGAGACAGTGAGAGATAGACACAAGCTTCCCTTTGTTCTTGAGGGTTTAGTTTGTCCTCATGGGTTTGAATTTGTTTCTGTGGTTCTCTGCCGCATATCCAGCTTGTTTTCTGAGTTCATGACGCTGACCCCAGGCTCATCACTGTAGCTAGATGCCTTCCAAAGACTTCGTGAGCTCCCACAAAGGACTGTGTAAAGATTGTTCACCACAATCAATGCCCTATATCATGTCATTCATAGTGGTTCTGCTTCTCTGATCAAGCCCTTAGTAATATAAAACACACAAAGGGAAGCTGTGGAGGTGGAAGTGGATGAACCAGAATGGGAAGTCAGGGGACAAGCATCAGGGTCACTAAGTAGACAGAGAATTTGGAGAAGCAGCTGGTTTCTCCTTGCCCACCCCCCAGCACTGCTGGAAGAAACAGAGGTTAGCAGGTATATCTGCATAAGAAATAAAGCAGTTAGCAGTCTCTGGAGAGGAGAGGGTTGTCCCAGGAAGAGAGTAGTGTCTTGAGGATACAGGGAACCCCAAGAAGCAGGAATCAAAATGCAAACTCACCCCAATAGGCAGCTTGGCCTTCCCCAGTTAGCCTGCTCAATGACAAGAAACAAGATTCTGTAATCAATCACATCTGTACTCAAAGACAAATGAACACAGATTATCAAATTAAAAGAAAAGTAGAAAAATCAAACCTTACCAATGACTTGAAGAAAAGTGGTAACACGAATGAGGTGTCAACCTTAACCAACAGGATAATTCATTAACACAGGACTGCACTGGAGCAATTCCTGAGCATTTAGACATTTAAAATAAATGTGTTTAGAGACACTGGACATGATTTAATTCCCACAAAGAATAGTTTTATAAAATAGGGAAAAACATATGTTAAAATTTAACATATTACTATAACAAATTAAGAATGAGAAGAACATAGTATAAAGGATTAGAAACAGAATGAAGAGACCTGGGCTATCTGTAAGCGAATATGAATTGGATGAATAATGAAATTTTCAATATATACATTGAATATGGGATGGCAAACAATAGCTTAAATATACTGGGGGAAAATTAACTTGAAACTTGATCTCTCTGTCCAGTCATACTAGAATTTGTGGTAAAAGACAAATGAAAACTTTGTTTTGGTACTCAAAGGCTCAGAAATTTTTACCAACTAGAGGATATGTCCAAAATAATTATTTAGAAATAAATAGCTTTAAGGAAATTCTAGGCTAAAAGAAATAGTAATACTAACTATAGCAGTAAAACTTAAGTATATGTCTAAATAATTGTTGCCATAATTAAAAAAAAACCTAAATATGGAATCCTAGGAGATCTTAAAATGGGAATCGTGGTGGGTGGAAAAGTGAAAATATGCTAAGGTTCTTTTCTTATTCAGAGATAAGATATAAATACTGTTTAAATCCAGACTGTACTGGAAAAATGTGAAACAAAAAAATTGTTCAAATCATGAGAAGAAAATAAGAGGTAAAGGTAAGATAGAAAGGAGAACTAGAAAACATGAAATACGATGAGAGAGATGCCATCAGGGAAATCGATCTAATGATAAGGATGAAGTGGAGATAATCTCAGTGGTTCAAATAACCCAGCAAACAGCCTGTGCAATAGGCTATTTACAAAAGATGGTATTTATAGCAGAAAAATTAGAAAGTCTGAAAATACTGGAATGGAAATGCCGGTTGTACAAAGAAAATAAACCACATATGGTAACCCTGATGTCAGGTGAAATTCAAAGCAAAAGGGTTTGCCAGGGTTGAGAGGATGCATCTGAGCACAGTGCCTAGGCTGTGGTGAACCAAGGGGCGTTCATTAGGTTTGTAAGAGGGATGCCAAGGAGAGAAGGCTGGACAGCCTACGGCAGCAGTGTGGACGGTACTGTTGGTATTATAAGAAAGTGGCTGAGAATAAGATGGACCCAGTGCATAGTGAAAACAAGCAGATTTCAACTTCAAAGATTCTGGGGAGCTGTGTCTTCAGGGAAGAGTCCCATTTCAGTTCAGGTACAGAGTGGAACAAATATTTCCAAATCCCATGATGACAGAAGTGAGTTGGCAGATTATCAAAGAAGAGATGATTCTGGAAGAAAGCACTCCAGCATGTGGGAAGAAACGAGGATAAAGAAGCATATAGCAGACTGGAGCACCCATCCAGGAGGGGACAGTCATCTGATGGGTTTGCCCTGGGTTGTGGGCATGCTGGCCTCAGAGAAATCAGCTCTGATAAGTCCGGGATTTCCTTTCCCTCCCAATGGCTGGGCATCTGTCACAGAAGTAGAGGTGGGCAGAATGCCTTTAGGGAGGGCCATGAAGACAAGGTGGCTCTTTCTTAGGGTTCTGAATTGACACTCTGCAGTTTTGGTGGCTGACACTCTCAAAAGGAGGGCAAGAGTGGGTGGCTGGTGAGACTGTGAGCCTCTCTCACTGAGGCTGCCCCTCAACAAATTTGCTTCAACAAGTGTTCTTGAAATTTGTCAGTTTGTAACAGCATCCTTTCTCTGTGCGACTGCAGAGAAATGTAAAGAAGAAGAATTATGAGATTCCACTACAAAACATAGATCTTGGTGAAATAAATGTTCAAAAGGGAGAAATTAAAATGCAAAAAGTTGAAGAAGACATGTTCCTTGTAGAAATAAGGCATGAATTTTTATGCACCCACAGACACTTATACACACCCATACATGTTGATAAACCTTGAAAGTGTCCTTACCACATCCTCTGGGAGGGCAGAGGTGGCTAGAAACAAACACAGCTACATGTATGGAAGTGGGAAGAGGGGGCTTTGAGAGATGAGGGATTTCCCCTTTGGGGATATCCTAATAGCTTTCCTCTGGTATCTCAGACTCTGAATACAGCCTGCAGGATGGGAATCGTGAGTCTAGTTTTCATTTTGTGATACTTGTATGCAAAATTAGCATAATAATGGTATCTAATTCATAGAGTCATTGTGAGAACTAGCTCAGTCAATCTAAGCCATGTGTCTAGCCTTGCATTTGGCTCAGTGAATGTCCAATTACTGTTATTATTATAATCAGTCTTCTTTTTCCCTATTGGATTATTTGCCAGAAGAGGAAATGACAAGTAAAAAAATATATATCCAAAATATGAAATCTGGCAAAATAGTGAAACTTCATTAGGAACTTCTGTTAAACAAATGATAGATACATAAGATACATATGTAGGAGGGCAGGTAGGGAGACGGATAGATCTATATATAGACATATCTGTTAGGTAGAGGTGGCATATGTAGTCTCAGAAAGTTTTTCACCAGAAGGACACATTTATTTATCATTTCACCTCTTGTCAGTTATTAAAATACATGGATTTTTAAAAATATACCCTCCAGTGTGTCTGTTTGACCCCTCCTCCTTTCCCTCCTCCTACTACTATTTCAAAACAAATCTAAGTCTCAAAAATTTTACATTTATGATGAAAAAAATCAACCTTCAAAAAGTCTAGTTTGTACCTCAAAGTTGCGTAAAAAAAGGCTAGTTTGGGAAGCAAGGTTTTAAATATTTTGCTTATAAAGGTGATACTCAACAGCCAGATTTATTTTTCTCACTGGAGGTAAATATAATACACTTGGTTATTTTTCTATCAGAGGTATTATCTTATTTGCTTTTTCCCTGGGATGACAAATACCAAATGATTGTTTCTCTCTGTGTCTCTCTATCTCTGTCTCTCTCTTTTTTCCCCTTACTCCTGCTAACTTCTGCCTCTCTCTTTACATTTATATATATATATATATATAAACTTACAGAATCTTGCATACTTTTTTCTTCTACTAGAGGAAAGTGGTAGATGAACGTCATGAGATATTTTAAAATGTGAGGTACAGACAATCTATTCTGAAACCAACAGTGAGGACATTTTTCCTTACTTTTTAAACTTTATTTGAAAATCTAACAAACATAAAGAGAAAAGTCCTTACTGAACAGCTCAGTAAATTACCACAAAGTGATTAACCAAGTGCCGGCTATTACATTGAACATTTCAGCACTCAGAGGGGGCTCTTGTGTCTCTCGCATCATTCACCCTTCACTCTTTCAAAAGAAGATAACTATCATTATTTCTTAAGATAGAGTGTTACCTGTTGATGGCTTGAAATAAATTGGATCATAAAATTGGAAAATTTCTGTGTCTGGCATTTCACACAAGATTTTGACATTATTTAAATTGTTTTATGTAGCCACTGTTTCTTCTTCAAATGCTCACTAGTAGGAAATCCATTGCATCTCTGATTAGCATTTTGGTTGTTTTCAATGCTCGGCTACGAAGAGTGTTTCAGCTCTGAACTTTCTTGTACACTCATAAATACATTTCTGCTGAAAATACACTAAAGAGTTAAATTGCTGAGTCACGACATGTGTTTCCGTTCAACTTTAGGCTCGCCTGACTGCCACAGTCATTCAAAGTTGTCGTGCCAGTGTACCTTTGCACCAGCAGTGGTGGGGAATTTCATCCTTCTGCAGCCTTGCCAGCTCTAGGCATAGTGAATGGCTTTTACCTTTAATCATTCTGGAGGGTGTGCAATGATAACTCTTACATAGTGTATTGATGACCTTTATGCTTACTCATTATAGGACATTTCCTTGAGTTAGTGATCTTTGGTGCACTGTCTGTTCGAAGTTCTCACCCTTATTTCCATTTGGTTGTTTGTCTGTCTTATATCTGGCAGTGTTTTGATTATTCTAGATATGAGCCGTTTTTCAGTGCCTCCTGTAAATATCTCCTTTCACTCTGCTTGCTTTTTCAATCTGTTAAATGTAAATTTTGATGAGAGAAGTTCCTATTTTAGACAGTCCAATATATCAGTATTTTTCTCTGTAGCGTTAGTGTCCTTTGTATCTTAATTCTTTTTCTTTACCACGTTCATACATTTATGCCCCTATATTACTTAAAAGTGTGTGTGCATTCACATACTTTCTTTTCTTCTAACGAATTATAAGAATTTTGTATCAAATCTATGCTAGAAAAGAACTATTTGTATTTTCATTTTTTTCTTATTTCTTGAAGAATTGTCTTAGATTGATATGATTTATTTCTTAAATGTTTGGTTGATTTCACTCAAAATCATCCAGATCTTGAATTTGTTTGTGGGAAGGTATTTAATTATATATTCTGTGTTTTTCAAAATTTTTTTTCTTCTTTAAGTTTTGATAGATTTTCTTAAATGTGTTGCTTTCTTTGCAGTTTTCAAATTTATTGGTCTATATTTGTGCATAATATATTCTTATGTTAACTTAATGTCCATAAGATCTGTAGTGAAGCCCTTATCCATTCCTGATGTTGACTATTTGTACTCTTTTTACATTTTCTGTCAACTGGTCTTGCCAAGACTGTATCACGTATATTAGTCTTTTCAAAAAAACCCATATTTGCTTTTATTGATCTCAAACTATTTTCTTCTTTTACTTTTATTATTTTTCTTTTTGTTTTATGTGGATATAATTTGTTATCAATTTTCTTTCACAGAAGGATGTTTAACTCATTTTCAGCCTTTTTCCTTTTTCAGTGTATGCAATTAAGACTATAAAGTACTCTTGAAGGATGGCTTTGCTGCATCCTACAAGTTTTCATGATTATATTTTAATTATTATTCAGTTCAAAGAATGTTCTCAGTTTTCATTGTGATTTCTTCCTGGAAAAATTATTTTGATCTCTATTTCTCAATTTTTTAACCTATGAGTGTTTTATCTAGTTATTCACTTACCTATTCCTAGCTTAACTGATGGTGGTATGCTTATGAATGTAGTTAATATGATTTAAATCTTTTAAATGTGGTGACATTTTAGCTGAGCATATGATCAAATTTATAACAATTCTGTTTAACTATTTCTTATTGCCCTTACTAGAAATTCCAGTAGGTGAACTGACTTTACTCCTTTTACAAAGGAGTTGTAAATCAGTTAACTATATTTGTGTGTCTCTTTCTGAGCATTGTATTTTGTTCCATTGACCTGTTTGTCTGTTCTCTTGCCAATACCATGCTGTCTTGATTAATACAACCTTATGTAAGTCTTTAATTTGGATCGTGTGAGTCCTCTGGATTTGTTTGCTTCTTCAGTATTATGTTGATAATTCTGGGTCTTTTAACTTCCTATATAAAATTTAGGATTTATTTATTGATATCTACAAAATAACTTTCAGCGATTTTTATTGAGATGCATTTATTATTATGTAATGCCCCTCATTATCCCTGATAATTTTCTTTATTCTGAAGTAAGCTTTGTCTGTAATTACTATAGCTACTCCAGTTTTCTTTTGTTTAGTGTTGGCATGGTATAGATATAGATACAGATACAGATCTTTAAGGGATTTCTTTTACTGCAGGTGGTAAACTGACCACAAGTCTTCTAAGACTTATATGGGAACAATGGCAGTTTCAGAAAAGAAATGATGGAAGCATGGACTTTGGAGAGTGAAGTGAAGAAAGCAATCATAGAACACTCTCAGAGATATCTACCCAGAAAAATAAATGAGATTTGGTGATGTTTGCTTATTCAGTTATTCATTCATTCAATGCATTCAACAATATTTGTTGAACAGTTATTAAGTGAACAAGAGAAGCTGGAAGTTATAGCGTGGTTTAGATCTGTTACTATATGTTACTAGAAGTTGCACATGTAATTAGAATTAGAATTATTAATATATGTTAATGATCGATATAATTAATAATAATCTCTATAGTTTGTGTTACCCTAAATTCTAAAAATAATATTTTTAGGAAGTGTTTTAATAGAGAATAATAGAGAGTGAGAGGATAAGAGTCCCCTGTAGTATTAATTAGAATGCAAAGTAGGTGCTTTAGCCAATGCACAAATTTCTGGTGTAGCTGCCTTAAATCTGTCATTGGAATCATGGAAGTGGTAATTGCTTCAGGAGGAGAGGGAAGATTCCTGAGTAGAGAAGAAGCACTAAAATGACCATAATGATATCTGACAAAGGTTCCTTTCTCTCCCCTGGAATTCCCTTCATTTCACTAGTAAATCAAGGGAAGTTTTCTGAGAAATACTTTTATTTCCCTGTTAGTGAAAGAGATTTAGATTCTCATTTGCCTTAACATCTCCAATAACAGAAGAACGCTGGAACCATGGCTCAACAGTGGAGAGAATCAGTACAACTGACCAGAAATGGAGCTGAAACTGGACCCAGTTCAGAATACAAATCCCTTGTTATGGTTTTCAGCCAGTTCTCTCTTGTTGTGGTGACCCCTCCACCGTCTTCCGCTCAAACCCACCCACACCCGCCCCCAAAGCTTGGCCCAAACTGTTTTCAATGCTCTGTGTCCATCCGCCATGGAAACAATAATATCCCCTCCCCCCTGGGGCAAATTTGTAGAAATGCTCGAAAATCAGTATGCTTTTATTCCGAGACCAAGAATCATTATGCATCATGTTCTTTTACGTTGATGGCCTGAAGACGTTGTGTTAGCCTTCCTTACTCAAACAGAGGAAATTGTTTAAAAATTATTATTGCTCTGGAGCTTTGAGAAGCACTGTTTGCCAAATATTAAGTACCACCTTGCCTAAACTGCTGCGGAGGCAGAAAATATTTATTTAAAAGAATGTGTTTTAGAGATTACATAAAATGAATGAAACGATTTTCTAGAAAATTCAACATACGCCATTTTTCTCAGCTGAAGCTCGCAGGATGTTGGAAGGATGCTGGACTTTGAAACCAGAGACCCCTGTTCAACTCCCAGCCTGGCTACTCCCAGTTGTGTGAAATACGTGAAGTTGCTTAAATGTTCTGGGAATCGGTTTTGCCATCTGCATAACCCATAGTGGTGCTAGGAGGATGAGGAGGATGAGGCAAAATATACATAAGGAGTGATGGTGATTATTATTGTACAATAGGAAGTGCTGTTACTTTTAATCAGGATCATTTTTCCCCTTTCTCATAGCCTTAATGTTTTTCTTTCTTTCTTTTTAAAAAAATTTTGTTTTATATTGGTGTATAGTTGATTTACAATGTTGTGTTCGTTTCAGGTGTACAGCAAAGTGATTCAGTTATGTGTAAGCATATATCTATGCTTTTTCAGATTCTTTTCCCATATGGGTTATTATAGAGTACTGAGTAAAATTCTCTGTGCTATACAGTAGGTCCTTGTTGATTATCTATTTTATATATAGTAATGTGTATATGCTAATCCCAACCTCCTAATTTAGTCAGGATGATTTTGAACGTAAAATAATGCTGCAACTATAGAACACAGTTGGTCAATGTTTTAGGAATTTTTTATGCCATTGATAGATTTTTGGTCCATCGAGATGAATTTGTTGGAAAAAAATGTCACACATCTGTGAGGTCATTGATTGAGGATACTGATTTAGCCTGGGATTGTGGAAGGCAGGCAAAATACAGTTGTTTTATAAGGAAATATACTGGAACATACTGCTATTGACTTTACCTAGTAAGTTTATTAAATAGAGGTGATACAAGAAAATGATCCAAACAAACAAACAAAAAGAAAATGATCCATTCTTATGTAAGCAATTAATGTCAATGAATATCATATATATTAAATATTCAACCAGTAAAGACATTTTTACAAGCAGAAACAAGAAAAGCATCTTAGCACTTAAACTATAAACTTTATAAAAATTTCCTTTAAAAAAAAGCATGAGTATCAGTTTTTTAAGGATAGATTTTTTTGATGTGTAATGGGAAAGTTGATGTTAGCTGTAAACAGTTTCTACAAAAAATATGCTTAGAATAACAAAGTTCATAGATTTACAAAAATATACTTAGTGTTATATCTAAATGCTGCAGTAAAAATGAAAATCCATACTTGTGAAAACTTGTCAATGCAGACTTTTCATCCATAAACATTAAAAACAAAACATGACTTGAATAACACAAATATAATCATTCCCTTCAATATCAAAAAAAGTAAATAGTAAATGAATGAATAATCTAGGATTCCTCAGTCCCAGTTCTGCTAAATAAAGTGTGATTCCATACACAGTACTAAACCCACTGCAGAAATAGATACTCCCTTTAATAGCTTCCTGCTTGCCAATTCCAAATTTGGTCCCCAAATTACTATGAAAAGAAATGACACATTTACAATGTGATTGTTCATATATCATGGCAGATGAGTGAAAATTTTCCCATAAAAATGAAACATTTGGCGCTATGGACATAATTTTAGGTCTTGGATAAAAATTTAATAATAGATAATTATGTTAATGCACATGATATTTTCATGCTTTATCTCCACTCTGATTAGTAAATTCCTCCAACAGTTATGAGTTTATTCAATTTCCTCTTAGTTTCCACTGTCCAGGATGGGTTCAGATTATGTACTCTGGTTGGTCTTCTAGTTATTCTCAGTGGGCTCAAATTAGTCTGCTTCAGTGGCAGAAACGTTTATTCAATCTTCATGTAGTACATATTAAGGGTTTGGGAATAAAAATAACCTATTTTCAAACTTAGCCCTTCACTTACTGGCATGTGTAATTTAAGACAATATGTCCTTTCTAAGCCTCATTTTATTTTTATGTAAAACGATTGCAGAGTAATTTTCTCTCTGAAGATTAACTAAAATAGCATATGTGGACTGTCCTACAAGATATAAACTACACTTTCTTCCTCTTCCTTTGTTTAAAATATGTTTTAGACTCTGTCTGAGCCTCTGAGAATTCATAAGAAACAGCTCTACTCTTCCTGAAGCTCACATGCTCTGTACAAAAAAATAGGTGATGTGTCTTGTTTTACTCCTATAAACATGGATTCTTGCCCTGACTCCCTGCTGGTTCCTGCTTTTCTTTGTCTTATCTGTTGGAGTCCTCAAAGCCCATTTCTAGTCTCTGGCTCTTCCCTCTCTGCATCCTCACAAGCCTTTGCATTCTCAAGGCTTTAATTAACCCGGGAATGTAATAGACTCAATTTCTACTGACACCCCAGAATTTTCTTTCAAAATCTGATGTTATACAACCAACATCCTATGTGTTGTGACATCTGAACTTAGGTAAATCACGGAGAGCTCAGAGCTACATTTTCAGAAGCCTTGATACTGGCTCCTTAGCTGAGTTTTCCCTCATGCTTCCCCGTTTCAGTAAATGAAACTGCTACCCTCCAAGTGAATTGGTCCAGAAACTTTGCCCCTTCCTCATTTCTTCTGTTTCTATTAGCATCCACATCACAACTACCAGTCAATCTTCTCCCCAAATTATATATGGAATATCTTCATTTATCACCATCTTTGCTGCTATAACTTGAATGCAAACTGTTGTCATCTTTCGCCTTTAGTATTGTGGGAGCTTCCTGCTCTTTTATTGGTCCTCTCAACTCTAAAACCCTCTAAATAACAAGAGTAATCTTTTCAAAATGTTAGATCAGGCACCTGCCGCTATTCAAATGAATGCCCTAAATTTACATAAAATTCAGGCGGTATTACATGACACACACAAATGTGTATAACTCAGTCCCTATTTTCTTCTGCAAACTCATTATAGAACACTTATTCATGTAATCAGTATTCTTCAGTTGCTTGGGTCCTCCGTCTTTTACTTCTTCAATTTTATCACTCTGCCTCATTCTTTGATTTTATCATCAGCATTTCCTTATGGAAATCTACAAATGAAGTAGCTTCAGTAGATTTAGGGTAGATTGAGCATCCTTTTCAACCTTCTTTTAGTGTCCTTTCATATAAGGCAGAAAAAAGAAAACCAAAAATAATATTTTCCAAACTCCGTGTATCTAAGCGTGGCCATTAGGTAAGTCTTAGCTAAGTGGAAGGGCTATTTGAGGCTTCTGAGTGGAACATGCAGGCTGGAATTAGGATGTGATAATGTATCATTTTGGAAAATGTGGATGAAATGAATCCCCTAGGGATGGTGGAATAACAAATGAAGGGATTTGTTCTCTGAAAATGTGTGGCTGGTACCTATCATCTTCTCCTAGACTGTATGTGAGAAAGGAATAGATGTACATTTTTTTTCTCACGAAAACCACCGTTACATGGGGGTTCTCTGTTATAGCATTTGGTCCTAAGCCTTATTAATACAGCCTTACCATTCTCTATCTGAGTCCTGTTTACTTCCTTCACATTTCATACTTATTTGTTTATTTGCTTGTCAAATATCTGTCGCCTCTACTAGACTGACTACCAGACAGAGGAGGTCCGGAGCTTTGGTTGCTTTGCTGATTATTGGATATTCATGTCTATTCAGTCTTTAGTTCATAGTAGGCTTGCAGTACATATTTGTGTATGTACAGATGAACTAGACCTGAAAAAGTATTGAGTAAATGCTTTGAAACTCTCCTTCATACAGTTCCTTTATGTTAAAATCCCAGGCATCACCGAGGGAGATTGAATTCTGATGTAACTGATTGGGCCATGGATGGCTGCAGCTTGGCATCAGGAGATCCTCAAAGGATCCCAAAGCACGGGCAAAGTTAGAAAAGACTCTTATGACATTTTTCCTAGAAAAACACAATCACTCGTCAAAAATGATAAGGCATTGTCTGCTGAGATATTTTGAAATTTAGCATGAAATCATCCATCAGATATTTTGCATGGGCAGCAGGACCCAGGGAAGAAAAATTAATCCACAGAGAGATAATGTCATCTTTACAGATAGTAAGGTCAGACATAAAAAGAAAGCATGGAAAATAACTCAAGGAAATGACACAGGTCACAGGACTCTACAGCTTGTAATCTTGGAGGTTCTATTTGGCTGACCTTGACATTCTGTCAAAGCTTCCGTTCTGATCACGTCCGCAACCTTCATACTCCTCACTGCACTGTCTGTTAGTGGCCAGCACATTAAGATCCTTATCAGTCACTACACACTTGAGTTTTTTTTTTAATTGAGTATATTTAATTTACACTATTATGTTGGTTACAGTTTGACACAGAATTATGGATCAGGTCATACAATGCATGATATAAATTTTCTAAGTAGTTAATAAGCAAACACACATAGACATACAATATATAACAGATCATCATCTTCAGGGTTCCTTGAATATAGAGATTTGTTGGAACTTCAGGGCAGGTTTGGCTATGGAAATAATTTCTACCTGGACCTTTTTGGATTTTCCTGTACTTTCACATTTATGAGTCAATAAAATGTCAGTATTTCTCTGCCTTCAAAGCTGGTTTCCTGACTACATTCATCTGCACAAAATAATTGTATCAGCACTTTTAACTAACTGCTACTCTGTGCTTATGATACAGGGCTACCTTTTTTTTCTCCTGTACCTTTGCATGTGATATCAGAACTCAAGGAGGGTGACCACCTTCCAACGTGTGTTCTACAAAATTCTTGCTGTGACTGGTTAGAATGGCTTTTTTCTCCTCTTCTTTAGATTAAAAAGAGTAGTTGAAAAGACAGTCGTGCCTTTTTTTTTTTTTTTTGGCGGTACGCGGGCCTCCCCCTTTTTGGGCCCTCCCAGGCTCCGGACGCGCAGGGTCAGCGGCCACGGCTCACGGGCCCAGCCGCTCCGCGGCATGTGGGATCTTCCCGGACCGGGGCACGAACACGTGTCCCCTGCATCGGCAGGCGGATTCTCAACCACTGCGCCACCAGGGAAGCCCAGTTGTGCCTTTTTGAGAGACGAGAATCCCCTCTTGCTTGTCAGTTAGCATGAAAACATACTCTGTACTTTATAGAACTCAGTGATCGTGTTCCTCTGTATGTAACACTATTATTTCCTCCTTCAGCGATAACCTAATACTAGCTCTTATTACTGTTCTGATTATATGAGTAAGAGAATTAAATTATAGATGCTGCATCACAGAACTAGAGATATTTTGGTATTTCACAATAGTTAAAGGGTTAGCAATATTAATTCAATTATATTAGCCAACAACACAGTTATGGATATTAAAGTTTTATGTAAAAACTTTACATACTTTCAATATGATTATACAAACATAAGCACACAAGTTACTTTTCCCCCCATCTTATAAAATGAAATAATAAATCCTTTCCTAGGAAAAAGAATTAATTAACTGCTAAAGGAGTTGGAGCTAGGTTTTTGTCAATTATGTGTAAAATGAATCTTACAGCTACTCATAAATCAGGAGTAGTAGGTGGCCCAAGCATGCTTCGTACCAAAGAAAAAATGGCACCATCTCTATAGGTGTAACAAACAGTTGATTCTCATGCATGTTTGTAGTCTACTAAATATGTATAATATATTTATTAAAGTACATATGCATATATGTATGTTATACATGTATACTTTTTTTGTAAACATAAATTATTACCTTACATAAAGAAATTTTTGAATATTAAAATGTTCTCAAAATTGTAAGAATCTTGGACAACTTTATAAACACTCCAGATAAGAATTTGATGTTTATAATATTATAATTATGTATTTGCATATAATATATTAATACTATAATTAAAATCATATATTTAATACATGCTGAGCCATACATTCACATTCAGTCTTTGGGTGATTGGAATCATGGAATAAATACATAAGAATTTACAATCCTAAATTCATTGAGTTTATACCATATCTTTAATTCTGGTAAGATAAATGTAAAAACGTACATGAATCTTGGAGTCACAATGATGAACAAAACCCAGACATTGTTCTTGAAGGTTTCAAGGATAAAGTATATAAACTGAATTTGGGAACATGCATTAAGCCTTCAACAAAATACACTGTGATTTTTACATTAAAAAAAATTTCTTAATTCTTAATTTCATAGACATGTGACACATGACTCCATAAATGCTATATACACAGAGATATATACAATTCTTATTGATGTAATGGGCCATGTATGTGTTTACTGAAATATAACTTTGTAAGACTCAGTGAAAATATTTATTGCATTGAATTTGACGGTGAGAAGTCAAGGGAAATGCATGGATCTGTAGTATCAAGATTAAATTTATTAAGTACTCATCATGCAACCAAACATACAAATGAAAACCAAGTATTTACAACTAGACCATGTGCCTTGGTATCACTGGTTCAGGCTGTGGAAAAGATATAACTTCAACCTTCAGTAAAACTTTCATTTTCAATGCTATGCAGACTAATTATCGTATAAATTTTGAAGAGAAATCCCCGTAGCCCTCCTAAAAATAGTTCTGGGTTTTCAAAAGTGAAGCATTTGTGAAGGTTCTCACCTCTCAATATGTCTAATTAGCTTTCCTTATGCACTGAGACCTACAAGGTTCTTTCAAGATTCAAAGCTAAAGTTAGAAACTTAATTTCAAATGCTATCAGAACCTGGTCTGTTAGCACTTTGATTTTCAATATAAAATGAAATGCTTGAGAAACTATAGGCAAATTATCATGTTAAATCATAGGCATCTGTCAATGTTTCAGCCCTTTTCAAACATTTTTATTGCAAGTTATTGAAATGTAGCAGATCACTATGAATTTTCATTTTCATATGTTTTAAATTTTGTATTACTAACATTAAAATATTACATTATTACAGCATTTTAACTTGATATATATGAACTAAATACATATACATTAAAGTTGAAACTACGTAGAGAGAAATAGCTACAAAAATTTATATCTGATTTTGCTTTAAAATAAGACTTATTCTTGACATTAAAAGAAGGCTGTTTCTGTACCTAGTATCATTTATTCATAACCCGAAAAATCTTCTTAACACATTCTCAACTTCTGGTAATTTCAGAAAAAATATTACTGAGGATATAATTACACAAAAAATTCTTCTTTGTCTGAAGTTCTAATTTAACTGGGCATCCTGCAATTTTCTTTGCTAAATCTGTCAAAAATCTATGATAGAGAAACTTTGGAAGCAACTTAAATATTCATCAGTGGTATATTTTCATATAGCAAATAATTATATAACACATGTCAGGCACTATTCCAAGTACTTTCCAAATTTCTCTGATAAATTTCTTGTACATTTAATCCTATTTTGGTGTCTGCTTCTTGGGTGATCCCAACAAACACAGAGAGTATACTGGTTCAGGTGGTGCAGATGTGATGTTAGTGACCCTTCTTAAGCTATGAAATGACCATGGCTCTATACCTATGCCTTAGGATTCTTGAACAAGACAAACGTGTCTTCAAAGATAGTGGTATTTTTTAATCTTTTTAATCTTTTCTTCCTGTGATAATGATTTCTCCTTCAGGGAAATAAACTGGAATTAGCAGAGCACATTTTCACATGATTTGGGCATTCTACCAGTGATTTATAAATTATATATCACATGCCTTGAGATTTATGTCATGAGATTTTATGCTTGTCATCACTGCTAATCAACTCAGATGTAAAATAAGGAAGCAGGAAGGCAGAATACATGGGAAAGGCAAAAGCAGCCACCAGGTTTTCTTCACTCTGCCTTGGGTATGGCTAGACTTCCAACACTAGGGGACAATAAGATGGAGTTAGTCGTTTCAAACAGCTCAAGCCAGGGATGAAGCCTTGTCATTTGTGACAACATGGATGGATCTAGCGGATATTATGATAAATGAAATAACTCAGAAAGAGAAAGGTAAATACCGTATGATCTCAAACAAAGAAAACAAACAAAACAAAATGAAAATAGACTCATAAATAAAAAGAACAAATGGGTGGCTGCTGGAAGAGAGGGAAGTGTGTGGAGTATGTGAAATAGATGAATGGGATTAAATGATACAGACCTCCCGTTATAAAATAAATAAACCATGGAGATGAAATACACAGCATAAAGAATATGGTCAATAGTATATAACTCTATATGGGGGCAGATGATTATTAGACTTATCATGGTGATCATTTTACAATACATGCAAATGTCAAATCACTATGTTGTACAACTGCAACTAACATAATATTGTACATCAACTATATTTTAATTAAAAAAAAAGATTTCACCAAAAGATGGCCAAGAGAACTATTTTTTTAATGTTTAGTTTCATTATTACTTGATGCTATCTGGTGTTGACAATTTTTTAAAAGTTTGAAAAAATTAGAAGTATGTTTGTGAATGGTTCTATCATTTGGAATTATGGAGATTTATTTGATAATTTAAAAAATAATTTATTAATTGATTTGAAACTTTGAAAGCAGGAATTTTCTTTGATCTTTGACAGGTTTATTTTCAAAAATTATCTTTTCTTTAATTAAACATTATAATTATAAAATTCAATTATATGACATTTTTATAAAGGCAAAATGATTAGGATAGAGGACAGATATGGTTTTTATGGGATGGAGGGAGGAGAAACTTTGTGGATGATGAAACTGTTCTGTATTCTGACTGTGATGGTGAATGCACACTATGAATTTTCCAAACCTTTAGAATGAACACTAGGAAGAGTAGATTTTACTCTATGCAAGTTAAAAAATAAGTAGATGCATTTATGCTGTTTATTGCCTGGTCACTGTATTTTTTAATATTTATTGAAATATTACTAATAAATTATTGAAGAATTTATTGACAAAAGAATCACAGTTACTAGGTAGCCTTCTGTGTAATATGAAACACAAGGAATTTCAGTTCAAGAAACAAAATATGACAAAGCAATATGAAAGAGTTTAAAATAATTAAGATATTATTTGTATAAGAGAGATTATTAAAAAACAAAAAGAGGTCAACTTAAAAATAATCATACAGAAGTCCTGGAAATGAAAATATAACATTTGAAATAAAAAATAAAGTGCTTACTTTTCAGTCACTGTGCATTGAAATATCACTACTAAGTAATTGAATTTACTGACAATTAAATTCCAGGTGCTGTGTAGCACATTATATAAGATTTATTTAGAAAAGTAATTCGGCTTCATAAACTTGTGGACTTGGTCAGAAGTCATAGTGAATCCATTTCATCGTGATGACACAAGAAGTCAGGAGTAATTGAAATTACCATGGAAGGTAATTCTTGCTGAATATATGGTCACTTATAAAAGTATAAAGCACCTAAAATAGTCCATAGCGATGTGACACAGAAGACAAAGCATGGAATATTTCATGCTCCCAAAATAAATGTAATAGAGTAATATGGAAAGGAGTTTGAAATAGTTAAAACATTTATTTGTATAATATTATTAAAAGTAAAAGCAGGTAAACTTGACAAATAGCTACACAGAAATCTTGGCTGTGAAAATATAGTATTTGAAATAAATATATTCTGTGGACTAAATCATAAAGAATAAACACAGTTGAATAGACAATCAATGAACTGGAAGACAGATATGAAGAATTCATTCAATAAAGCACTGAAATAAAGAGGAAAAAGTAAAAAAAAAAAAAAAAAAAAGATTAGGTACACTGTAGACTGAGAAGTTACAAAACATTTTCCAAAATAAATGACTCAGAGAATGTGCTGCTCATCAGGGCTGTTAGGAACTTTTCTGGTTCTCCTTTTTCCTAGAATCTAGTAAGACTTGCTGCTGTTGATTTGCTTTGACTCATGTGATAAAAATTTAACACTTTTATTTCCAGCTATGATAGAGTACTTTGTGTCAGAACAAGCTCCCACTGAGAACAAGAAGCAAATCTGGGTATGTTTAGAAGCCTTATAACATTCCCAAGTCATCCAGGACTTGAGGATGTATGATCCTGGAATGCACAGAGAGATGAGCCTCAAATTAAGCTCTAATTTGCTTTTTGACACATTTATGAATTCCAAGCAGTTATCGAAAGGCTGAGAAACTGAGCAGAGTTCTTGAGAGTATCACGTGTTTGGGAACAAAAATCTACGAGGTCAGGGAAAGCAAATAAGGGAGGTCCCTGGCAAAAAAGCCTGGGTTTCTGCTGGGAATTTTGTAGGTTTACAACATAAGAGGAAGAAAAAATAAAAATAGAACAACCCCCCAAAAAGTGAATCCCAGCTACCAGTTCAGCTCAATTTCTGATCTAATTAAAGTAAGCTAACACAGCATTAATCATCTGCCAGAAGAAAAATAGTTCCTCTTTACAATAATGTAATATCATCCACACCTTTAGTTTTTTTAATTAAATACTTTCTTTTGAAATATTTTTAGATTTACATTTTGTTGTAAAAAGTAAAACAGGGAGATCTTATGTACTCCTTACTCAGTCTTTCCAAAAGTAACATTTTGCAAGACTATCGTACAATAGCATGACCAGAACACATCCATCACCACAAGGATCTCTCATGTGCCCTGAAACATCCACAAACATATTCTACCTGTCCCCACCTACACCTTAACCACAATAACCACAAATCTGTTTTCCATTTCTATTATTTTGTCAATCCATGGATGTTATGTACATGGAAACATACTGTAGTTGTCTTTTGAGATTGCCTTTTTACTTGACATAATTTTCTGAAGATTCATGCAAGTTGTTACATGTATTGTCAGTTTGTTCATTTCTATTGCTTTACATTTTCCAAGGTATAGATATATTACAGTTTGTATAACGATTCACAAATTAAAGGATATCTAGGTTGTTTCCAGATTTTGCCTATGATAAATAAAGCAGCTATACACATTCATGTACAGAATTTTGTACATGAGCACGTTTTAAATTATCTAGGTAAAAGGCCTAAGAGTTTATTTAAATTGCTGGGTCATATGAGAGTTGCGTTTTGAATTAGTTAAGAAACTGCCAAACTATTTACCAGTGGGACTGTACCACTTTATATTCCCACAAGAAATGTATAAATGATCCAGTTATCCGCATCTTTGCCAGCATTTGGTCTTATTATTTTTTGTTATAGATATTCTGTGATGATATCTTGTGATATTAATTTACATTTCTGTAATGTCTAATGAGGTTGAGCATCTTTTCAGGTGCTTATCTGCCATCTGTCTATCTATCTATCTATCATCTATCTATTGCCATCTATATATATTCTATAGATTCGTCAGTAAAATATCTATTCATGTGTTTTGTCCATTTTCTAATTGAACTTTTTCTTACTGTTGTATTTTGAGTGTTCTTTCTATATTCTAGACACTTGTCCTCAGTTAGAGGTGTGGTTTACAAATATTTTCTCATACTGTACACCTTGTGCCTTCATTCACTTAATAGGGTTTTCTACGAGCAAAAGCTAAAATCTTTCTTGGATAATTCTATCCTCTCTGTCATTTCAGTGCTGGTATTTATTGATCGTCTCTTTTCATTTGATTTGTCACCTCCCTGGTTCTTAGTATGACAAGTGGGTTTCAGCTGAGATCTGGACATTTTGGGTATAATGTGAGACTCAGTATCTTATTAAATCTTCTATATTATATGGCTTTTTCTGACACTGCTTTCCCAGGGAAAACGGTAGAGGTATTGGCTTGTTACTGCAAGGCAAAGGTCAAAGTCTAGGTTCACCACTCAGCTCCTGTTTATGCCTCAAGTGGGTCTCTCTTCATCACTGCTGGGCAGACATGAGAGGTCTGGCTCCCCACTAGACCTCCAACAGATACCTCCCTGGCTTGGAGGGGTAGACATACCTCATTACCATTTCACATATGGCTTCCTTTAATGTCACAGTATTGGGTGGCTTTGTTACTGCTGGGCTATAGTGAAAGTCAACTTTCCACTAGGCCCCTTTGTACATCAACCCTGAGGGGAGGGGAAAGGATGTCCAGTGAGAGTGAAAATCCAAGCTTTGTGTGTGGTTTCCATTGACACCACTGGGGGACCACATGGTGTGAATAAAAATCCTAGCTCTCCCTATATGGCCTTCTCTGACACCACCCGGCCTCTGGAGGATAGAAATGTAGGATCACCTCTCAGCCATCGTTGGTGTAGGCATAACTATACTTCTTCTGTGGTGTTTGGCTGGAATAGATCTGTTACTGTCTTAAAGTTTTCTGTCTTGCTGGTTTGACTCTTTGCTGGTTCTTTGGCTGGAGCCAGTCCTCTTTTTTGGGGCCTTTTCTTTTTGTCCATTGGCATCTCCATGTTGCCAACTTCTTTAACTTCAGGTCTAGGATATATAAGGCAAAAAGCAAATGCAAGGAACTCACTTCCATGCCACTCCTTGGGTTCTGAGGTCCCTAGCCAATCTGTTTCTTCTCTCACCTTTGGATTCTTCCTATATTTGTTTTCTACATAATGCCTAGGGTTTTTAACTGCATTTGGATGAAAACGTATGTCTATTTAATCTTCTTGGAAGTACTCTCCTAAACTTTCATTTTATACAAAAAGTTTAACATACAGTAAAAAAAAAAATTACTAGGTGTATTAGGAAACAGAAACAAATTTTTTAAAAAAAGGACTTTCAAGGTAATAGAAACAAATCCTCAGGAGTTCCAGATACTGGAGTTTTGATATACACATTTTTAATATAACTGTGAAGTAAGTATTATACATACAAGTAAATAGATTACAGAAGGAGAATATCAGCAAGAATATCTATGAAAAAGAAAAACTGGATACATGGGAACTGAAAAATAACTAATATTTATTTAAATGGAAAGAAGTAGAATTAATTAAAAAATTGAGATTCATTACAAAACTCTGAACATTTGGAATAATACAAAAGATCAACATTTAGGAAGATGAAACAGAGCTAAAAATAAAAAGGAGAGAGGTAAAAATATCCCAATAAAATGAACTCAAGACTGAAACACAGACACCTATGCACACACACAAACATACTGACAGTTAAGATAATGCTATGCAGAGCTACATGCAAAAAAATTGAATTAAGAAAATGGAAAACCTTTTAGAATACTATAATTTAAAATTACTCAAATTACCCAGATTAAAGACTAAACATGATTAGACCACTAACATTACACACATTTGATTGCTACTCAAGTCTCAACACTTTCCAGGCATAAGATCTAGATAATTTACAAGCATGTTTAATTGAAACTTCAAACAAAAAAATATATATATAGCATCAAAAAAATTCTCTTCTAGAAATTGGGTAAAGCAGTAATTCTAATTCATTTTCTTTTCTTTTTTTTTTTTTTTTTTTTTTTTTTTGCGGTACGCGGGCCTCTCACTGTTGTGGCCTCTCCCGTTGCGGAGCACAGGCTCCGAACGCGCAGGCTCAGCGGCCATGGCTCACGGGCCCAGCCGCTCCGCGGCATGCGGGATCCCCCCAGACCGGGCGCGAACCCAGTTCCCCTGCATCGGCAGGCGGACTCTCAACCACTGCGCCACAAGGGAAGCCAGGGAAGCCCTCTAATTCATTTTCTAAAGCTAGTTATATAAAAACAAAAGCCACACTATTAAATTCAGTTAAAATGTATATTATAAGGTAATATTTCTGCTTGTACATAAAGAAATTCTAAATAAAATTTGAGCAAACCAAATAAGGTACTTCTAAAACAAAATATCACGAGCATTATGGTTTATTTTAGCCTTGCAAGTATGCTTTAATGTTAGATAATCATAACAGTATCAGACTAAAGAAGCAAAATCAAATGGTCATTTCTATGGATCTATAAAAAAAGGCGTTTCATGAGTTAATGTTAAAAAAATCTTAGCTAACTTGGAACAGAATTAAACTTCATTAAATTGGTAAAAGTTATCTCTCAAAATCTTACAGCAAACAATGATGTACCTACTCATTCATAAAAATTAACCAAATATTGGAAATAAAGCAAGAGAATAGCTACAAATCCTTACAATTCCATTGGCTCACACTAATATTATTTTATTATCAAGAAGAATGCACCTATGTTTGTTATTTATTTATTAATTAGAGTCTAGATACTGTGAAATTACTTTTTCACTTATAAGTTACTATCTATAGAAAAGGTAGTCCCACAAATTATACTGTTTTGACCATAGGATGTTAACCAGTTTTGTTTTCACTTGTAAATTCATTTTAATCTTCCTTGATGATATATATTTACCTAGGATCCTGACTTACCATTTGACACTTTTTCTCATTAATTAATGAATACAATTTTTTTTTTTTTTTGTGGTACGCGGGCCTCCCTCTGTTGTGGCCTCTCCCGTTGCGGAGCACAGGCTCCGGACGCGCAGGCTCAGCGGCCACGGCTCACGGGTACAGCCGCTCCGCGGCATATGGGATCCTCCCAGACCGGGGCGCGAACCCGGTTCCCCTGCATCGGCAGGCGGACGCGCAACCACTGCGCCAGCAGGGAAGCCCCATGAATACAATTTTTGACACATATTAGTTTATATTTATATGAGTGTTGTGTTTTTAATTTTGAAAATTATACTTTATCAGTACTTAAATAGAAACCTTAGAGACATCCACATTAATGTATGGAGTAATGCATGCTCACTACCATCACTTGTATTATACAAGATTAATCTGGAAGTTTATAGTTTTTTTCATTTACAAAGAAACACGTATAAGAAAAAAACAGAAATGAAAACTGGAAAAGAGGGTATGGAAGTGTCTATTTTGCAATATACTGTCCTCCTAGCACACATGAAAAAAATGCATTAATTAATGGATAATCATTATGCCTTCATAAAATGCAAGCCACAACCATTAGGTTTCATCCAAAGGGTATTTCTCTGTGTACAGTGACTTTAATAAATGGAATAGCTTCCATGTTTTATAATATGTTCTGAAACAAGATATGATACAATTTCACTCATCCTCTTTAATAAAAAGGAACCATTATATGTGGATGTTTTTATCATTCCTTAGTTCATGTTACGGGTATTTATTAACCACTCTCTGAACCAGGTACTTACTATCAACGTGGCGGTCAACCATAGGTGGTTCATCTAAGAAGGTCACTGTCCTGCTGATCATCCAGGGAAAGACTGCCAGATCGATTAAGACTTCAAAAAGACATGAAAACCACTGAATGTCTCCATGTATCCTAAAAACTTTACTTTTAGTGTTTCCCATCCAAAAAGAATTGGTGAAAATGCCAACACAGGACCACAGACCTGGAACCTAGGAATCATATTTGACTCATCTATCTCCATTCTCCCTCATGATCATCCCTCCTTCTCAATGTTTCTCATATTTTTTCACTTTTCTACCATCCTGGCTTCTTCAGCTGTAATCAGGACAACAAATTGGGTTCTAACAAAAAGCTGAACACAGAGCCATTGGAAGGGCTTTCAAAAAATAAATTTCTCATACTATTACCTTACCAAAAAACAAAGAGCAGCAAAGCAAATCAAGCAGAAAAAACAAAAACAAAAATCCAGAAGGTAGCAATATGTACAATAGTAATAATAAATTAAAACTTGTAGTTTTCTCATAATTATATCTTTCTCATACTACTCAAGGTGTGGACCATGGACTATTTCTTGTCCTCACAATATTTATTAATCATATAAACTGCATAGGTAAACAGAAATTAGGGGTAAGATTTTAGAAATTATAGAGCAATTTCATATTACCAGGACAATCTATTTTATTTTGTCAAAGTGTCTTGCTGGACAGATTAGAAAAAAGTTTGAAAAGAAACAGTATTTCACCACAAATATTTTAAGAAGCATTGTCTAGCTAGTAGAACTACTAAAATTATTAAGTTAGAATA
The DNA here is from genome assembly GCF_002837175.3 of Physeter macrocephalus. Taxonomy (NCBI): domain Eukaryota; kingdom Metazoa; phylum Chordata; class Mammalia; order Artiodactyla; family Physeteridae; genus Physeter; species Physeter macrocephalus. Next base: position 26,354,301 of record NC_041221.1, read on the forward strand.
TATGAAAAATTGCCAGTTTGATAGTTTAATATGTTTTACAAACTAGCAATTCAATAAATATTTATTGTGACTCATATTCTCATATTGCATGTGGTATTATTAACAACCTTGAGTATCCCATTTTTGGAAATAGGAAAAAACTAGATAAACACTAATTGAGTAAGAATTCTCAAAGTGTACTGGAGGTAGGCTTATACAATCTCTGTGTTTCCTTCCAATTCAGTCTTTCTATGTATCAAAGGATCAGGTCTAGGCAGTATTTTCACTGTTTTCCTAACACTTCTTTCCAAATGTTAAAATTTTCTTTTCCTATAACTTAGATTCATATACATGCTGACTGCATATTTAGGCTTTAGTGATAGCACACAGTTGGGTTTTCTTTGTTTGTTTTTTTTGCCAGTAAGGGCATTAATGGTTTGACATCATTTCTGTGAGTTCTCAATATAGTGACCCAATTGTTTTCACTCTTCTGATGAGAAAACTCTCAGGTGAAATTGTTAGGTTCGTTTGATTTGTAATATAGATGCTTGTTCACTGGGAAGAAGACTAAGCATGGGTCAGGGAACCAATTTTTTCACCCTTTCCTCTTCCTAACCGCCAAAACCCAGAAATCTCTGACCTCTAATAAGTAAATATACATTTACCCCGTGTTTGTTGGGAAGAATTTATGGGAGATTTCACCTTTGGCTTATCATTTTTCAGAGGTTTATATCTTATTACACTTTTCTAATTTTATTCTGAACTACTATTGTTGTTTCAAGCTTGAACATACTTGTATTTTCTTACTGCTTTGAAAATGAATCTAGCTCTTGCCCCCTGTACCAGGAACAAGAATAAAATACATAATCAGTGTAGTGCTTTTTATTGCCCCAGTGGATTTCTTTCCCGATTAAAAATTAAAAGTGGCAATAAGATTTTTAAGTTTCCTTTTAAGTGAAAATATTTTTCTGTATTGGATCACCGTCATAATGAGTAAGTATGGTCATTAACGATTATAAATGAACTGCTTTAAAATAATTGAAATAGTAGTGAGGTTTAGAGGGCTAAGTTCATGTCACATGTTTTGAGGGAAGTCAAATTTTACATGCAAAGTTCTTTGGACTTATATGGACTTATACTGATATCTGTGTATATCTGTGAATTAATCAGGAGAAGTTTATGGGCACCCATTATGTGCACAGAACTGTGGAAGGCACACTGGAAGACATGAATTATGAAAGGCATCACCTAACACTTATTTGTAAAATGAAAAATATTTTTATTCAAATGAAAATGGATCTTGCAAGGAGTCTGCTAGCACAGTGCATGGAAAAAGCACATAGTCAGATTTTGTAGAAGATAGAAATCAAGGATGAGGATGGATAGGAAAGTTTCTGTAAAAGCTTTGAAGCAAGAGTAAAATTTATAAAGTAAGTTATTTTTAGTTAAATAAAACTTTGGGAATAATGCTATCAAAAAAGGAAATCCTAATGTATAATGTATAAAAGTGAGTAAACTTGGTGATGTGTATACATATTAGAGATGCCTGAAGATCCCATTTTTGATTAATATCTACATTGCTTCAATAGACTCATTCTACCCTTTAAATAAAGCAAGATATGTACAAATAAAAATATGACAAAAAGTGTCAAATTTAGCCTTGCAGATTACCAATTTGACTTCCAATTTTGCTCGGTAAATTTGGTCAGTATAATAAAAACAACTATAATTTATTGAGTGTTTACCTGAAGCTTGCAGCAAAATCTTATTTGTTCATCACCAAATCTTCAGGTTTGATGTTACATCTATTATGCTCTTTCCCTCCCCTTGCATATTTTATATAGTTGGGGAAGTGATCAGTTTTGTTGCATGTAAGAAAATGGTCACTGAAAGTAACTTTTTAATCTTTTTGCAAAATGCTGAGTATTTTTTTTAACACAATATGTTAGCATAGTGACAGAGTTAGTATACATGGTACTGTGGCATTGAGGGAGATTGTTAAAGAAAAGGCTGACGGGAATATCTTTGAACAAACCAAGAGAAATTTTCTCCCATGTATCCCTGACATGGAGAATCTCAGCATCACTGAGAAATAATGGTTTGTAGGAAACAGGTCATAGAAAACCCATTAATATCTGTCACTAGATCTTAGGCCACTGGTTAGAAGTTTGTTTTTCATCTAGAATAATGTCATATAATTTTCCTCTTCGAGAGGAAAAATGACTCAATAATTTAGTATGTATTATTACATGTTGGTAAATAGGTATGGCAGAATCTCTTGTCACTTAAAGTCAGCAGAAGAGTACTACTCTTAAAAATCTTGCTCACAAATTACACAATAAAGAATATCTAGATGAATATGTAGTATCGACTTACATTCATAAAAATCAATATATTCCTAGGCCTCTCATGTTCTTGTGTTATATTTTAAAAATATGAGCATATAAGAGTATTTGTTTGGAACCTTCTCAAGAATAAAACCAGATAAGAAAATTATGAGTTTCCAAATATGTGGAATATATTGAGACCGGCACATACATTAAAATGAGAAATAGCACTACATCTAAAAAAGGGCTCTCATAATTTTGGTTTTATGAGTCAACTGCAATGAACTGGCCATATCTCTTTAACTATGATGCTGACATTTTCACCAAAAAGAGCTGTTATTTGCTCTAAAATCACAAATTGTATTTCAGTTTCCTAATTTAAAAATCATCTTATTTTGCATGGACTTAGCTATTTTCTGGATTTCTTCTAACTCTAATTTTCTGTAATATAAAGCCATAGAGCCCATGTCTAAATGTCATAAAGAGATGCATTAATAGTACTCTATATGCCTAGTACTTTTATATACATTGTATCATATTTACTTTAATTATTAAAGAATTCAGCAATGTAATTTTGCCTTCGTTTCTGTTTTTGAGTTGCTCTGCATGAGATATGTTGTTGTTAAGAGAAATATAGCATGTGCAGATTTAATTATGATTATGTGTCATCTGTTGAATGGCTTTAGGGCGACCGTTTATACAAAACTGAAATCTTACGTTCCCATTTTGCAACTCAGACAAGCCAAGAATCAAAGAATGAGCTCCACACGTAGGTTGTGATTCTATGCTGTAAATAGTCCCAAAATCAGGTTAATGAAGGTACACAAGTGCAAGGAGAAGCAAACACTTTCATTTGTTTTGGACATCATTATATGGGTTTTCAGCAGCATATTTGCCTATCACATAATGTTTACCATATTTTGTATTTCCTCCCTACTTACTCACTTGATGAAATCAGGAAAGTCTCTAAGTAGACTTCAGAGAGGCTAAAAGAATCCAAACTTGGATTCTAAGTTTGCTATAGATCATGGGAAGGAAGAAAAATGTAGATGAGTAATTGTAGAAGTGAGAATTTCCCATATCTGTATATTATAATGCATGATTTGCCAGACATTCATCTTCCAGTCTTGTAGAAGAGCCAAGAATACTTTTCAAATTCTCATCCACTCCTCCACCTTGTATCCTTCTTAAATTTTCTCCCTGAAAATAATGGAAGAACTTTAGTATTTAATATTAAGTTTTGAAAATGGTCACATTGGAATTCCGGTCACTTGTGGGCAAGGTATTAGAGTGAATCTTTCATTTCTCCAAAGAGCAGTTCATGCAACTTCTGCTGTTAGAAATTTAGTTTCTCTGAAAGCTATCATTTTGTGTTGTGCTGATATTTCAGAAATACAACATTTTAGAAGTAGTCTTCCTTACTGCCAGACAAATACAGCTCCAAGAGCATTTATTTATCGGGGCATGACTCCAATTTAACTAACAGAATTGCAATTCTCACTTTTTGCGGAACCATAGTAATATCCCTTTGAATGTTTACAGCCTTAATCTAACTTTGCAATATTTTAAAGTTATTTTGGCTTATGATAAAGTGAGAGGAATATAAACAAGGGCCTGACAACCTTGGTTCAGCTCTAGTCTCTACTTCTTATTAACTTTATAACCTGTGGGAAGCCATTTAGTTTCTCAAAGAGTATGTTGAGCTTTCTATCAAATGAGATTCAAATGACTTTTGACTGGCTCTCATGACTGTAAACTGGATCAAAATATATGATAATGCCTATACTATTCTGCTCAAACCTGGAAGCTATATTGTAAATTTAAGATAATTTCAGTTCCAATGAGTACACATGAAGTTTACAAGATGCATGACAAAAGAATTATAACCAAAGTCACAGTTCCTGCTCTAAAAAGTAAAGTGCCTGTTAGAATTTATTAACAGAAAAATATAATTGTGATAATTTTCTAGATACTTTAGTGGACTAAACATGAAACAAACACATCTGTGCACACACATACACACACACACACACACTACACGGTAATGGCCAAGAAGCAATTTACATTCCAGTCACAGGTGAAAGACGAACACTCAAATGTACAAAATCCTATATATTTAAATGTTAATTTGAGTGGTATAGTCAAACTATATGTGGTATGAGATTTCAAGGTAGAGGCAATTTCTGTGGGTAGTAGAGTGTCTTGGGCAATGTGAGAGAAATCTTCAAGCAACCATCAGAGTGGTTTAGGTTTGCAAATCAGTTTGGGCCCCTATATACTTACCCCTTTCTCCTCCTTGCTCTCTGATCTCCAAGCTCTCCATCCCAAGGTTACTCTTGCCTAGAGCATCTTCCTTCTGCCTAAAATACTCTTTCTCAAGAAGGCTCCATGACTCACTTCCTGGCTTTATTCAGGTCTCTGTTCATCTGTCCCTTGTGCATAGGTCTTCCCTGGACTTCCCTGGATGAAACGGCTGCCCTGTCAGGAGTCAACTCACTCTCTGCCCTTCACCCCCTCCATGATTCTCATAGCACTGATCACTCACTTACTACGTGCTGTGCAGTTTTGCAAGCATTTGAGATATAGGTGCTATGATATGCAGATCCAGGTACTGAGAAATAGAGACATCAAGTGAATTTCTGAGGGTGGCACGTTTGGCAGTGGAGCTAGGATTTGAACCCTTTTAGACATATTTCAGAGTTTTGTAATGTATCCACCTTTTCTAGCTGAGAGCAGTGAGCACATAGGCCTGACTTGACCTATTTTCACATACAAGCAGACACTTCTAATTGCATATTATGTTTAAGCGAGAAAAATCACTTCTGAGCTAATTGTAATTCTTTAAACCTCATGTTTGGGAAGAGCAGCTCACATATTTATCTCACATCTCAAAATTTTCTGTTCCTGCTTATATTGACTTGCTCAAACCTGTCATTTAGCAGTCAGGAGAAAAGTTCAATGGTTGAAAGAATGGACTATGGAGCCAGAAGGCAGCATTTAAAGTCTTAATGTTCTCTTTGGGGTGAGCACCTTGGGAAATTCACTTACTCCCTGGGCCTGAATTTCATCTGTAGGAGAACAGCAACTCTTATTAGATGGTTGTGAAGGTACTGTAAGTGACATATGTAAGCCCTTAGAACAGGCTATATAAGATGTTACAGTTATATAACAATTATACAACAGTATACATGTTAATGTAACAATACAATTGTATTGCTTTGTACTGTATGTATTTGAAGTACTTTTAAATTGTTTTTGCTTTAGAATAATTTTAGATTTACATAAAAGTGGCAAAGAGAGTAAGGGAATTTTCTGTATACCCATCACCCACTTGCCCTTAGTGTTAACATTTCATGTAACCATGAGAATGTAGATTAGTGATTGCTAGGGGGTAGGGGATATCTGAGAGTTTAAGGGGTTGATAATTAAACCATACAAGGTTTCTTTCTGAGGTGATGAAAATACTCTAATATTGACTATGGTGATGTTTGCCCACATCTGTGAACATACTAAAAAAATCTAATTGTAAATTTAAGAAGGTGAATTGTATCTCAATAACACTGCTTTAAAAAAAATTTCCTCCAAAAATGACTTTAAATATTGAGGTATATGATCAGATCAGTTTAATCATATCTTGGAATTGGATAAAGCCACAGGGCTGTTGCATCACACAGAAACAGAACACACCTACTTAAAGTGAGTAGAAGAGAAAATAAAGATACTCATAGATGCTCACAGTTTAGGAAAGTGATTATGTAACATTACCCAATAGTATGACATAGTATCACAACATGAACAAAAGGGCATATAGGGTGGTGGACTTTCTGAATCTCTACCACCAGACAGGTGATTTCAGCCATATGTTTGCCACAGGCTGGGGGTTCAAGGAAGAACCTTTGTCTTCAGGTAGAAGAAGCAAGGAAAAGGTGAAGAAGGAAGGATCTTTTTTAAAGGAAAGATTTAGTTTTAGCAGTGACTTAGAATGAGAAAAGAAAAGTTGATCCTCAGGCTAAAATCGAGTTATATATATGGGTTTTTCAGGTGAGAAGAGCCCTAACATCTGCTGTGTGCTTACTTTGTTTACACATGGGCTCACAGAAGAGAGGAGAAGAGAAAGGTCAAGCATGGATGTTTTAGGTTACAGAAAATTGCCATCACGAATAGGTATTGAAAAAGGAAGTAGGTCAAGGAATTAGCAGTGTGAAATCCTCTCGTTACAATTAGATGTAAACTACTTAAGATTTACTAGCAGTTAGAGGACGTGTCAAGGGAACAAAGGGATCAGTTAGAGTGGCTTGCTTACAAACACACTTGAAATATTTGGAATGTATTATTTTAGGAAATCACTTTTAAGTCATTCAAAAAATCATTTATTTCTGGTTATCATCTCTTTTAACTTCTTGGACCCAATTCCAATGTGTGTGTGTGGGAGAGGGCGGTGCTTCCTCACTCCAGCAGCAAGCAATTCTGGGACACCAGCTGGGTGTCCTACATTTCAACTCATTCTGACACTCTCTACCCAAAGATAGTCCCAGATTCATGTTAACGGTTCAGTTCAAAAGATTGGTGAAGAGTTCAGTCCTCCTAGACTGCCTCCACCCCACCCCACTTCAAATGCCAGTTGCAAGCTGGGTTGTTACCTGTACTTCTGATCGACTGGCTATGAATCAGACGTTCCCATGACCCCTTCCTTGGATCCTATTAATTTGCTAGACAGCTCACAGAACTCAGAGAAATATTTTTCTTACTGGGTTACTAGCTTATTATAAACAGATATGATAAAGGATATAGATGAACATCCAGATGGAAGAGATGCAGAGGGGAAGGTATGGAGAAAAGGTGCCAGGCTTCCATGGTTCTTGGAGGGCACCAATCTCCCCCAAATTTCCATGTGTTCACCAGCCTGGAAACTCTCCAAACTCAATCCTTTCGGGTTTTTAAGGAGGTTTCATTACACAGACATAATTTATTAAATTATTGGTAATTGGCAATTGATTCAGCCTCTAGTCCCTCTCCCTTCCCTGGAGGTCAGGGAATGGTACTGAAAGTTCCAACCATCTAATCACGTGGTTGAATCTCCTGGCAACCAGTTCCCATCCTTAGGTGTGGTCCAAAAGTTACCACATTAACTTAAGAAAAGACACATTTATGGCTCTCATCACCTAGAAAATTCCAAAAGTTTTAAAAGCTCTGTGTCAGAAACAGGGATAAAAGTCAAATATATCTTTCTTATTATAAATTACAATATCAAATGATCTCACTACTAAAGTAGTATTTTTTAAACAGTTAGTTATAGCCATGTCATATTTATACTCCTAAAATTTATTGATGACAGTGAGTTATCATTTTTATATTGGTTAAACAATCATCAGTTTAATTGTTTAACCAATATAAAAATGGTTAAACAATTCTGAAAACTAAATTTTTGAGTCACATCATTGTTGGGAGGAATATACTTCTTATGGTTGGTGCATCTTCTTATGGAAAATAGAAACATTAGTGGTAGGATAAAATTTGATATAGAATTAAAAGAGCTGTTCCAATACATTTTTATTTATTTATTTTTTATTACAGTATAGTTGATTTACAATATTATATTAGTTTCAGGTGTACAACACTGTAATTCAAAGTTTCTATAGGTTTTATTCCATTTATAGTTATTATTAAATATTGGACATATTCCCTGTGCTGTACAATGTATCTTTGTAGCTTATTTATTTTATAAATAGTAGTTTGTACCTCTTAACCCCTACCCTTATCTTGCCCCTCCCTCCTTTCCTTTCCCTGCTGGTAACCATTAGTTTGTTCTTTATGTCAGTGAGTTTCTTTTTTGTTTTATTAGCTAGTTTGTTTTATTTTTTAGATTTTACATATAAGTGATAACATACAACATATGTCTTTCTCTGTCTGATTTAGTTCACTTAGCATAACACCCTCCAGGGTATCCATGTTGTTACAAATGTCAAAATTTAATTCTTTTTCAGGTCGAGTAATATTCCATTATATATAATGGAATATTTTATATATATATGTATGGAATATATATATGGAATATATATCTATCACATCTTCTTTATCCATCCATCTGTTTTTTTTACTTGTTTGTTTGTTTTTTGCGGTATGCGGGCCTCTCACTGTTGTGGCCTCTCCCATTACAGAGCACAGGCTCCGGACACTCAGGCTCAGCAGCCATGGGTCACGGGCCCAGCCGCTCCACGGCATGTGGGATCTTCCCGGACCGGGGCATGAACCCGTGTCCCCTGCATCGGCAGCTGGACTCTCAACCACTGAGCCACCAGGGAAGCCCCATCCATCTGTTGATGGACACTTAGGTTGCTTCCATACCTTGGCTATTGTAAATAACGCTGCTATGAACACTGGGGTACAAGTACCTTTTCTAATTAGTGTTTTTGTTTGGTTCAGATATATACACAGGAGTGGAATTGTTGGATCATATGGTGGTTCTATTTTTATTTTTTTTAAGAACCTCCATATAGTTTTCCACAGTGACTGCACCAATTTACATTCCCACCAACAGTGTGCTAGGGTTCCCTTTTCTCCACATCCTTGTAAACATTTGTTTTTTGTGGTCTTTATTTTTTCTTTATTTTTTAAAAATATATTTATTGGAATATAATTGCTTTATAATTGTGTGTTAGTTTCTGCTTTATAACAAAGTGAATCAGCTATACATATACATATATCCCCATATCTCCTCCCTCTTGCCTGTTCCTCCCACCCTCCCTATCCCACCCTTCTAGGTGCACAAAGCACTGAGCTGATCTCCCTGTGCTATGCAGCTGCTTCCCACTAGCTATCTATTTTACATTTGGTAGTATATATAAGTCCATGCCACTCCCTCACTTCGTTCCAGCTTACCCTTCCCCCTCTTCGTGTCCTCAAGTCCATTCTCTACATCTGCATCTTTATATGGTCATTTTGATGATAGCCATTCTGACACGTGTGAGGTGATATCTCATTTTTTTGATTTGTATTTCTCTGATGATTAGTGATGTTGAGCATCTTTTCATGTGTCTGTTGGCTATCTGTATGTTTTCCTCGGAAAAAAAAATCTCTCTTCAAGTCTTCTGCCCATTTATTAATTGGGTTTTTTGTTTTTTTTTTATACTGAGTAGTATGAACTGTTTATATATTTTTGATATTAACACTTTAACCAATAGGTCATATCATTTGCAACCATTTTTTTTCCCATTCAGTGGGTCAATGATAATAAAACATTGTTTCAACACCTGATAATATCCAACATCTGATGAGGTTTTTCATGCACAAGTATTTAACATAACATTTTTCACAAAAAGTGAGCAAACCAAATGGATTCTCAGGAATGAAAACCTACCACTTTAATAGTTATTTAACGGGGCACTTTTGAATCCCCCAAGGAACAGTTCATATTCAAACAAACCCATGAATTTGTCCTCCTGATTTTCAGTGTTTTCCCCCTCATTTGAGGCAAGATAATTTCTCTTGAGAAAAGTCAATTTTAGTGTTAGAATTCTTACCTAAACTCAATTATACAGAATATTATAAGAAGGTTAGAAAGATGGAAAATATCAAAATTTTCTTCATTTTCAATTGCTTTGATATCCCAAAGTGTCATATATAAAAACACACATTACTTTCTCTGTATTGAGTAAGATGATGATATTTGTAATCTGATATAGTAAAAGATTTTTTTAGACATTTTACTCTTGATATCTAAATGATCTTGGCTGTTTCACTAATTAACTGGGTGACATAAGACAACTAACTTAATCTTAATTATGGGTTAGGGCTTTCTTCTTATGCCTGTCAGCTGTGAACAGTAGAATTATAAAATGTGTAGGTATGGTGAAAAGGAAAAACAGAAACTCATTGGCATAATTTGAGGAGAGTAAGTTATGCAGGGTTGCTTTAAGGCGAGATGTAAAATTGGAGAAATATACAGACACAGGAAACTTAATGATACATATATGTGAAATATGCGCAGCTAAAATATTATTTTGTTGAGTAAAATAATGTATTTGAAGCTGATGTTCTGTAAACAAGAACAAAAAGAAAGATTGAGTTATTTACCATATGCCCTCTGGTACATGGTGTAAGCTATTTAAATGAAAAATATCATGTCTGATGCCAGTTATATCTCCATCTTGTAGAATTAACTTCCTATATTTCATATATTATAAGTTTGAAAATAGCATAAGACTTGATTGGAGTTTGCATCCTTTTTTGTATTGTCTATGATATCCAAGCTAATTCTGCTTGGGGCATTGGTGATACAGTATTATTTGCCATATTTCTTATTTTAAAGAGAAAAAAATAATTTTATTTCTCTGGCTTCTTTAAAAACTGACGTCATACTAATAATTATACATTGTTAAAATTTTTCTGGTGCATCTGTGCCAAAATTTTATACTCGTTCTCTGATATCTGTCCTATCTCTGTTTACATATGTTCCTTTACAAGAATTATATTGACAGCAGCATTATTACATGCTTCAAATGCACAGAAGAGCCCAGAGTGAATAATCATGACATGAACACAACCTTGTGATCTCCCCTACCCCCACTCAGGCTGTGTAAGTCTGGGCTTCCTGAAAGCAGAGAGGGGTGCAAGGATTTGAGTGCACATGGTTCATCAAGAAGTGCTCTTCAGGAAAATCTGTGAGGGAAGGAGTGAAGTGTGAGAGGGACTTAATCAAGGTCACCTCTTAAGAAAAGTTGAGCCATGGCTTTATCAATAGGAAAAGGCTTTAGAGCACGTACTGCCCCGCCATGTTTTCCTCTTTGAAGTTGGGTGCCTGGTTGTAAATAAAGGGGAAAGGTTTCTTTCTTGGTAGGATGGCTCCTTTCAGGTGAAAGCATGTTTCTATGTAGCTGGGAGAAATAAGAAGCCAATATTTCCAGCAACTGAGGGATAAGTGAGCCAGGATCTGGGTGGGACACCACAAAGTCCTATCCAGAGGTTAATAGGTAGAATTATTCCTGGAAGTGGTATTGGTCTTCACAACATGGTGATCTCTGGGTAGCTGAAGCTGGCTTCTTTAAAGGGAAGTAGAAGCTCCAGACATCTTAAGTTTAGGTCCTGTGTTGATAGTGTTACTTTCAACACACTCTATTAATCAAAGAAAGTCACAAGACCAGCCGTGATTTAAGATAAGTTGCATCCATATCAGAGCTGGGAGGGAGAAATAACTGCAACTCTTTACTGTTTTTTCTGAAATATTAAGTATGGTCTTTATTGCAAATGTTTGGTAAGTAACCTTTTTTTTTTTTTTTTTTTTTCAGGTAAAAAAAGCAACCACACAATACATTGAATTGTCCCACAAAGCTTTACCCAAAAGATAATGTTAGCTTCCTTTCCCAGCTGGTCAAACCCCATCAGTTGAATCAAAGTCCTCCCTCCCTCCACAGGGCTGGGTAGGATAGTTCCTCAAGGGCCTGTGTGCAAAAGAAGCATGATAGTTTGCTTCTCATCCCTCCCCAAGATTCCTCAACATACTGTACAGATTCTTATAACTTTTAGTTTCCTTTTGGGACAAAGAGACTTCACTCCTACCCCTAATCATCTTTTTCCTTAAGAAAGCTCACATCAGGCTAAAGAGGTGGAGGTATCGGGGGTGAGTCAGTAAGCAAATACTTTCAGATTTGAATGGCCTGGAGGCCGTATGCGGCTAGAACAAATGAACATTCATTTAACCCATGAAAACTCTCTATCAGGTAGGAAGATCATCACTACTGTTTCTATTTCAGCTTTGGGGATCCTTTTCTTCAACAATCACATAATGTTACTTTCTGGTTGGGCTTTGGGGCATACTTTTTGACTAACTCAGGCTCAATTCATATAGCAGGAATATCTTTTAAAAGAAGTGCACCTTAATTGGAGTCTTTTTCATGCAATTTGCATAATAACATCTCTTATATTTTCCCCATTTTAGTATAAGAGTGAAGGAAGTTTTCTAAAGCAGTGAAGTTGACCACAAGTATTTATCTAGATAGCTTGACTCAATTTCTCATTTTCCAGTAGGTAACCTTTGTTAGCCTTGTAATCCTAATATGAGCCCGTAATATCCAACTATCAGTCAATGTCTCACAGTTGTTTCCCACAGGAGTCTGTCTGTCCTAGGGAAATCTCCCCGACAAGGTCAAAGCTCCTTTATAATAGCTAGGACAATCTAAAAAAAAAGAAAATCTGAGAACTTTTCATTTTGTCTATGAATAGATCTAAGATTAGCACGTGGACTGCAGGAGGGATGGAGACGCATGTTGACATGTTTCCATTCTTCCTTAACAAACATTATATTCCCTGGCCTCTGGTCTCTAGGCTCACCAGCCAATGTTCTAATGATTCACAGGGGGTGAACTGTAGCCGCCATGAAATGAGTTGCTCAGGTTTCCCACTGTAAGAAACATGATCGACTGATAATCCCAGCTGCTGCTTCTGTGAATCAACCACTACATTCAGGCTGTTACCACACTTCCAGGACTGCTCCAGGTAATGTCTGATCATTGTCGTGGTACTAAAACAGACCCACTGGGGTGAGGAGAAGTCTTCTTTTTATTGGCACCCTTGGCTCAAAGCCTCCCCATCAGCCCGCACAAACCTTTCTCCGCATTGTTCTGCAGCCGTACACTCTTCTACCCAAGTCTCCTTCCTCCCCTTTCTTTTCCCACAGATGTTAACTTCCATTGCATTCTGAAGGCTCTCCACACCTATTCATACTCTGTCCCCCAATAATTCTCTTGCACATTTAATACAGTCTTGGAAAAAATTTCTCAGACCCAAACTAAAGCTATGAGATAGAGCTTTAAAAAGGTTTTTTGGTTTTTGTTTTTTTTTTTTTTTAATATAATGTAGAATGAAAGTAAAAAAACCAAAATCAGTTTGGGAGGTGTTGAGTGGAGAATCAAAGCCAATGAATCCATGAATCTCAGTGCCTTAACAAAAATCAAAGTGTTCTTTTGCTCTTAAATCTGTTCCATCTGTCCAATATGGGACTTCTTGGTTGCGTGATATGTTCCAAGTGTTGATCCAGAAATCGGATCTCTTCTGTCTTTTTACTTCTTCATATTATTTAATGGAACCATATGACATTTCTATTTTAATAAGTCAAACAATTGCCGCTATCATTGTGTCTACCAAGGTAGCCCTGGTATTCATATCTAGTCCTAAGGATGATAAACATGGAGAATTACAGATGCGAGATTTTCATGTGATAAGCCTGTCAGTAGCTCACATAATTTCTGTCTTTGTTTATTGGCCTGTTACCCAATTATAACTGCAAAAGAAGCTGGGAAATATAGTCTGTCTCATTGTGCAGGAAGGATAAATAGGTTGGTTGATCAGGCATCTGTGACAGTCACAATCTGGTAACAAACACCATTTCATCCTTCTTCCTACTCCTAGTGCTTACACCTACATCCTCTCCATCACTCCCAGACATGGAACTTTCAAATCTAGTGACCTATAAACTAAAGAGTTATGTTATGTGTCCTTTGCCATCTTTATCCATATTAACCCAACATGGAATATTAAACCACAGATGGTGTAATTGAACTTAAAAACTTTTATTTCTTGTATTCCCTGGCTAAATCGTTTTATCTCAACTTAGTGGCTGCTATCTTGAGGCTATTAGAAATAATGGCATTAGGTAAGAAGGGCATGCTCATATATATGTCACGGGGTGGATATTAATAAGACTTTATCACTCAAAGCTCCTTGTGCCTTATTCCATACTTTTGAAATATAGAGGCAATCAGTTTTTCCAACACTTCAAAGCCCTAAATTACTATTTCTATTCACTTCTATATCTTCATACAAATAGACTGATTCTTTTCTGAGTTTATATTTTCTTGTACCCCTTGCTAAAAGCAGAGAGTAAAAGCCAAAACACATTATTTTTCTGAATCTCTGCAGCCCTTTCACCTACATTTAGGCTTAAGGGTCTGCCTTCCATAAGCACTTATTTTGATAAACATTTTTTTGCTACTGCGTAAAGTCCTCCCCAATATTTCCATCTATCGATATCTTTTAAATTATTCTCCTAGTGTAACTTGGTAAAGTCTTTTAAGCAGGGACCAAGAGATTTGCTAGAAATTTTAACATATCTTCAGTCTTAAAAATTTCCCTGTAAAAATATGGTTTACCATCACCTTTTCTGAATACCTGACTTATTCCCATGTCAGTGATCACTGGAAGCATACGGAGGAGGCCACAACTTTATAAAAGGGGATTTGGCTTCAATCCTTGAAGTGTGAGAATTGTATGCAGGTAGTGTCCCTCGGATAGCTGAGAGAAGCCAAAGTATCTCTGCTCAGGATCCTGCATGACGTCAGAAAGTGTTGGCATCCTGCTTTGTGCTGGTCTCAGCCTATTGACAGTGATGCCTGGGGGCTAGAAATCCCTGGGGGCATTCACCTGAGGCACCTGCTTCCTTCCTCAGAAAAACTGTTATGGCTGGACTGGCCTTGTGGTTCCTATTGTGAATGCAAAATGCCCTTAGCAATAAGCAACAAACCTTATTAAACTAATACACTTGTATTTATATAATTGTTTCATGAACTTAAGAGAAATGGAGGATAAAAAGTGGTTTTCTTTCTTTTTTCTCATATATATATATATATTTCACATCTTGCCTATACCAGAGTACAATGTAGTATATATATTATCTTCTTCAGTCATTGGACAGGTAAGAAAATTCATGTGAAATAATCGTAACTTCCCTGTCTTCTTCTCAAATGGGCCAGGACTCCCCTGCAGGTCTCTGACCTCATGGGGTCTCCCAGTGTAGAGCAAAGAGAGAAGGGCCTCTGGCCCCCACTGACAGGTGGTGCTGCTTCAGCAGACTCCCTGACTTTTGGGCCTCTAGGCACAGATTGCTTCCTTTGAACTGCATTACCTTCTATTTTTTTTTAATGTACCAAAAAGAGATTTATATTTCCATTGTGGGATTTGGGAATAAGTAAGTAATGGGTACACAGGAAAAAAATCAAACCGAAAATGTAAGGCAATTATCAAGTACAGGAAAAATAAGAAGTTGAACAAGAAAGGAGAAGTAACTTACAATACATTTCTCTGCTCTGAATAGTATGTACAAAGAAAGAATAACACAGACACTGAATTCTGATTCAATGAAAATGTGTGTGTGTGTGTGTGTGTGTGTGTGTGTGTGTGTGTGTGTGTGTGTGTGTGTACGAGTGAGGGGCTATGTGTGAGGGAACAAACTCTCAATCCCCATAGCAGAAAGTAAGGCCTCTGAAACTCCTGGCCCTTTGGGTTATCACTGATATAAAACCTTAAATCTTACAAGTAATCTATGGAGTGGTATCTTCAAAGAATATATAGTCAAAAGCAAAGTCAATGAAAATTAAATAACCAAAAAATAATATTGCCACTCTTGTATGTTAAATTTCATGCAAGGTAAAGGCCTTGTCACCACAATTAAAAAATAATGTATTTTTAAAAAATAAGTCTTTTTTATTGATAAATGCAACACATAGTGTTTTGTGTTATGGAAGAGGACAAATTAAGACCCAAGCTAAAAGTTACCCCTTTATAAATGTATACAGGTTACTGCCTACCCTGTGCAGTCTTTGATTTGAATAAATTATAAAGCAGACATTAAAAAAAAAAGCTAGGGGCTTCCCTGGTGGCGCAATGGTTGAGAGTCCACCTGCTGATGCAGGGGACGCGGGTTCGTGCCCCGGTCCGGAAATATCCCACATGCCGCGGAGCGGCTGGGCACGTGAGCCATGGCCGCTGAGCCTGTGCGTCCGGAGCCTGTGCTCCGCAACGGGAGAGGCCACAGCAGTGAGAGGCCTGCGTACCACAAAAAAAAAAAAAAAAAAAAAAGCTAAAATCTGGATTTCACCTTGAAATATTATAACTTTCTTGTTTACATATTTTAATAATTTTGGATATTAGGTATCTCTATGTTCCCTTTACACATAAAACTCTAGAATCATTTATTTTGTTTGAGCACAATTAAGAGGGAAAACTTTACAATCCAAATAGGAATTAAATACATTGCTTAGCATCGTTACTCAGAAAGAATTGATTAGTGTTTAAATTAAAGAAAAAAAAATCATAAACTATCTCTAGAAATTTTAATTTAGAATAATAATGATGTTAAGAAAGGTGCACCCAACTGGAATAAATTTCTTTTTGGAAAGTGGAAAGGTGAGAATCTGAGTAATCGTTGGAGGAAAAACAACAGTCCCGGAGAAATAGCTGTATTTTAGAAAGCACGAGTCTAAGAGACAGTGAAATGAAATTATGCTATGTATTTTTATTTCCAGTTTTATACTGGGTATTAAAAACATAAAGTACAAAGTTATTCTAACATACTACTTATTGTTTCCTGTGGAGGGTCGGGGTCCTGTTTATTTAATACCTCAAGTAGAACTATATGAATTTCCAATCTGAATTCAAAAGTATGAAAAAAAGATTAATATTTCTTAGTATTTGAAACAACTTTACTCTAAGTTTGGTTAGCAAGTGTTAGGGAAGGATAAAAATAAATGAATTACCCCTTTTATTAAATCCCTGAAGACACTACATTCATAATAAATCAATTATTTCTTATGTATCAGACCATCTTATTTCTGCCACTTAAGACACTATTTTAATGTGGTGTGAAAGTGACCTAGATTATTAAATGACACAGTTTAAATTATTCTAGGTGTTTTTTTGTTTTACTTAACATCTTTAGTGGAGTATAATTTCTTTACATTGTTATGTTAGTTTCTGCTGTATAACAAAGTGAATCAGCTATACGTATACATATATCCCCATATACCCTCTTGCGTCTCCCTCCCATCCTCCCTAACCCACCTCTCTAGGTGGTCACAAAGCACCGAGCTGATCTCCCTGTGCTATGCGGCTGCTTCCCAATAGCTATCTACTTTACATTTGGTAGTGTATATATGTCCAAGGCACTCTCTCACTTCGTCCCAGCTTACCCTTCCCTCTCCCCGTGTCCTCAAGTCCATTCTCTACATCTGTGTCTTTATTCCTGTCCTGCCCTTAGGTACATCAGAGCCTTTTTTTTTTCTTTTAGATTCCATATATATGTGTTAGCAAAGGGTGTTTGTTTTTCTCTTTCTGACTTACTTCACTCTGTATGACAGACTCTAGGTCCATCCACCTCACTACAAATAACTCAATTTTGTTTCTTTTTATGGCTGAGTAATATTCCATTGTATATATGTGCCACATCTTCTTTATCCATTCATCTGTCGATGGACACTTAGGTTGCTTCCATGTCCTGGCTACTGTAAATAGAGCTGCAATGAACATTGTGGTACATGACTCTTTTTTTTTTTTTGCGGTACGCGGGCCTCTCACTGTTGTGGCCTCTCCCGTTGCGGAGCACAGGTTCTGGATGTGCAGGCTCAGTGGCCATGGCTCACGGGCCCAGCCGCTCTGTGGCATGTGGGATCTTCCCGGACCAGGGCTCGAACCCGCGTCCCCTGCATCGGCAGGCGAACTCTCAACCACTGCACCACCAAGGAAGCCCGACTCCTTTTAAATTATGGTTTTCTCAGGGTATATACCCAGTAGTGGGATTGCTGGGTCATATGGTAGTTCTATGTTAAGTTTTTAAGGAACCTCCATATTGTTCTCCATGGTGGCTGTATCAATTTACATTCCCACCAACAGTGCAGGAAGATTCCCTTTTCTCCACACTTTCTCCAGCATTTATTGTTTGTAGATTTTTTGATGATGGCCATTCTGACTGGTGTGAGGTGATACCTCATCAAAGTTTTGATTTGCATTTCTCTAATGGTTAGTGATGTTTAGCATCCTTTCATGTGTTTGTTGGCAATCAGTATATCTTCTTTGGAGAAATGTCTATTTAGGTCTTCTGCCCATTTTTGGATTGGGTTGTTTGTTTTTTTTAT
>NC_041221.1:26373260-26390721 GCF_002837175.3 Physeter macrocephalus
ATCTCTCCATCTGTTTGTATCATCTTTAGTTTCTTTCATCAGTGTCTTAGAGTTTTCTCCATACAGGTCTTTTGTCTCCTTAGGTAGGTTTATTCTTAGGTATTTTATTCTTTTTGTTGCAATGGTAAATCGGAGTGTTTCCTTAATTTCTCTTTCAGATTTTTCATCATTAGTGTACTGGAATGCAAGAGATTTCTGTGCATTACTTTCATATCCTCCTGCTTTACCAAATTCATTGATTAGCTCTAGTAGTTTTCTGGTGGCATCTTTAGGATGCTCTTTGTTTAGTATCATGTCATCTGCAAACAGTGACAGCTTTACTTCTTCTTTTCTGATTTGGATTCCTTTTATTTCTTTTTTGTCTCTGATTGATATGGCTAAAAGTATGCTGAATAATAGTGGTGAGAGTGGGCAACCTTGTCTTGTTCCTGATCGTAGTGGAAATGGTTTCAGTGTTTCACCATTGAGAACGATGTTGGCTGTGGGTTTGTCATATATGGCCTTTATTATGTTGAGGAAATTTCCCTCTATGCCTACTTTCTGGAGAGTTTTTATCGTAAATGGGTATTGAATTTTATCAAAAGCTTTTCCTGCATCTATTGAGATTTATCATATGGTTCTTCTCCTTCAGTTTGTTAATATGTTTATCACATTGATTGATTTGCATATAATGAAGAATCCTTGCATTCCTGGGATAAACCCAACTTGATCATGATGTATGATCCTATTAATGTGCTTTTGGATTCTGTTTGCTAGTATTTTGTTGAGGATTTTTGCATCTATGTTCATCAGTGATATTGGCCTGTAGTTTTCTTTTTTTGTGACTTCTTTGTCTAATTTTGGTATCAGGGTGGTGGTGGCCTTGTAGAATGAGTGTGATGGTGTTCCTCCCTCTGATATACTTTGGAAGAGTTTGAGAAGGATAGGTGTTAGCTCTTCTCTAAATGTTTGATAGAATTTGCCTGTGAAGCCATCTGGTCCTGGGCTTTTGTTTGTTGGAAGACTTTTAATCACAATTTCAATTTCAGTGCTTGTGATTGGTCGGTTTATATTTTCTATTTCTTCCTGGTTCAGTCTTGGGAGGTTGTGCTTTTCTAAGCATTTGTCCATTTCTTCCAGGTTGTCTATTTTATTAGCATATAGTTGCTTTAGTAATCTCTCATGATCCTTTGTCTTTCTGCAGTGTCAGTTGTTATTTCTGCTTTTTCATTTTTAATTCTGTTGATTTGAGTCTTCTCCCTTTTTTTCTTATTGAGTCTGGTTAATGGTTTATCAATTTTGTTTATCTTCTCAAAGAATCAAGTTTTATTTTTTATTGATCTTTGCTATTGTTTCCTTCATTTCTTTTTCATTTTTCTGATCTGATCTTTATGATTTATTTCCTTCTGCTAACTCTGAGTTTTTTTATTCTTCTTTCTCTAATTCTTTAGGTGTAAAGTTATGTTGTTTATTTGAGATGTTTCTTGTTTCTTGGGGTAGGATTATATTGCTTTAAACTTCCCTCTTAGAACTGCTTTCGCTGAATCCCATAGGTTTTGGGTCATCATGTTTTCATTGTCATTTGTGTCTAGGTATTTTTAAAATTTCCTCTTTGGTTTCTTCAGTGATCTCTTGGTTATTTAATAGCGTATTGTCTAGCTTCCATGTGTTTGCATTTTTTACATTTTTTTCCCTGTAACTGATATCTAGTCTCATAGCATTGTGGTCAGGAAAGATAGTTGATATGATTTCAATTATCTTAAATTTACCAAAGCTTGATTTTTGACCCAAGAAATGATGTATCCTGGAGAATATTCCATGAGCACCTGAGAAGAAAGTGTATTCAGTTGTTTTTGGATAGAATGTCCTATAAATATCAATTAAGTCCACCTTATTTAATGTGTCATTTAAAACTTGTGTTTCCTTATTTATTTTCATTTTGGTTGATCTGTCCATTGGTGAAAGTGGGGTGTTAAAGTCCCCTACTCTTATTGTGTTACTGTGATTTCCCCTTTTATGGCTGTTAGCATTTGCCTTTTGTATTGAGGTGCTCCTATGTTGGGTGCATAACTATTTACAATTGTTATATCTTCTTCTTGGATTGTCCCGTTGATCATTATGTAGTGTCCTTCTTTGTCCCTTGTAATTCGTTATTTTAAAGTCTATTTTGTGTGATATGAGAATTGCTACTCCAGCTTTCTTTTGATTTCCATTTCCATGGAATAACTTTTTCATCCCCTCACTTTCAGTCTGTATGTGTCCCTAGGTCTGAAGTGGGTCTCTTGCAGACAACATGTGTACAGGTCTTGTTTTTGTATGCATTCAGCCAGTCTATGTCTTTTGGTTGGGGCATTGAATCCATTTACATCTAAGGTAATTATTGATACCTATGTTCTTATTCTCATTTTCTTAACTGTTTTGGGTTTGTTATTGTAGGTCTTTTCCTTCTCTTGTGTTTCCTGACTAGAGAAGTTCCTCTAGCATTTGCTGTAAAGCTGTTTTGGTGGTGCTGAATTCTCATAGCTTTTGCTTGTCTGTAAAGGTTTTAATTTCTCCATCAAATCTGAGGAGATCCTTGCTGGGTAGAGTATCTTGGTTGTATGTTTTTCCCTTTCACCACTTTAAATATGTCCTGCCACTTCCTTATTGCTTGCAGAGTTTCTGCTGAAAGATCAGCTGTTAACCTTATGGGGATTCCCGTGTGTGTTATTTGTTGTTTTGCCCTTGCTGCTTTTAATATTTTTTCTTTGTATTAATTTTTGGTAGTTTGATTAATATGTGTCTTGACGTGTTTCTCCTTGGATTTATCCTGTATGGGACTCTGTGCTTCCTGGACTTGAATGACTATTTCCTTTCCCATATTAGGGAAGTTTTCAGCTGTAATGTCTTTGAATATTTTCTCAGTCCCTTTCTTTTTCTCTTCTTCTTCTGGGACCCCTACAATTCGAATGTTGGTGGGTTTCATGTTGTTCCAGAGGTCTCCGAGACTGTCCTCAATTCTTTTCATTCTTTTTTGTTTATTCTGCTCTGTGGTAGTTATTTCCACTATTTTATCTTCCAAGTCACGTTTCCGTTCTTCTGCCTCAGTTATTCTTCTGAGAATTTTTAATTTCATTTATTGTGTTGTTCATCATTGTTTGTTTGCTCTTTAATTCTTCTAGGTCCTTGTTAAACGTTTCTTATATTTTCTCCATTCGATTTCCAAGATTTTGAATCATCTTTACTGTCATTAGTCTGAATTCTTCTTCAGGTAGACTGCCTGTTTCCTCTTCATTTGTTTGGTCTGGTGGGTTTTTACCTTGCTCCTTCATCTGCTGTGTGTTTCTCTGTCTTCCCTTTTGCTTAACTTACTGTGATTGGGGTCTGCTTTTCACAGACTGCAGGTTCGTAATTCCTGTTGTTTTTGGTGTCTGTCCCCAGTGGCTAAGGTTGGTCCAGTGGGTTGTGTAGCCTTCCTGGTGGAGAGGACTAGTGCTTGTGTTCTGGTGGATGAGGCTGTATCTTGTCTTTCTGATGGGCAGGACCGAGTCCGGTGGTGTGTTTTGGAGTGTCTGCAAACTTATTATAATTTTAGGCGGCCTCTCTGCTAATGGGTGGGGTTGTGTTCCTGTCTTGCTAGTTGTTTGGCATGGGGTGTTCTGCACTGAAACTTGCTGGTTGTTGAGTGGAGCTGGGTCTTAGTGTTGAGATGGAGATCTCTGGGAGAGCTTTCACCATTTGATATTACGTGGAGCTGGGAGGTCTCTGGTGGACCAATGTCTTGAACTCGGCTCTTTTTCATTTTTAATTCTGTTGATTTGAGTCTTCTCCCTTTTTTTCTTATTGAGTCTGGTTAATGGTTTATCAATTTTGTTTATCTTCTCAAAGAATCAAGTTTTATTTTTTATTGATCTTTGCTATTGTTTCCTTCATTTCTTTTTCATTTTTCTGATCTGATCTTTATGATTTATTTCCTTCTGCTAACTCTGAGTTTTTTTATTCTTCTTTCTCTAATTCTTTAGGTGTAAAGTTATGTTGTTTATTTGAGATGTTTCTTGTTTCTTGGGGTAGGATTATATTGCTTTAAACTTCCCTCTTAGAACTGCTTTCGCTGAATCCCATAGGTTTTGGGTCATCATGTTTTCATTGTCATTTGTGTCTAGGTATTTTTAAAATTTCCTCTTTGGTTTCTTCAGTGATCTCTTGGTTATTTAATAGCGTATTGTCTAGCTTCCATGTGTTTGCATTTTTTACATTTTTTTCCCTGTAACTGATATCTAGTCTCATAGCATTGTGGTCAGGAAAGATAGTTGATATGATTTCAATTATCTTAAATTTACCAAAGCTTGATTTTTGACCCAAGAAATGATGTATCCTGGAGAATATTCCATGAGCACCTGAGAAGAAAGTGTATTCAGTTGTTTTTGGATAGAATGTCCTATAAATATCAATTAAGTCCACCTTATTTAATGTGTCATTTAAAACTTGTGTTTCCTTATTTATTTTCATTTTGGTTGATCTGTCCATTGGTGAAAGTGGGGTGTTAAAGTCCCCTACTCTTATTGTGTTACTGTGATTTCCCCTTTTATGGCTGTTAGCATTTGCCTTTTGTATTGAGGTGCTCCTATGTTGGGTGCATAACTATTTACAATTGTTATATCTTCTTCTTGGATTGTCCCGTTGATCATTATGTAGTGTCCTTCTTTGTCCCTTGTAATTCGTTATTTTAAAGTCTATTTTGTGTGATATGAGAATTGCTACTCCAGCTTTCTTTTGATTTCCATTTCCATGGAATAACTTTTTCATCCCCTCACTTTCAGTCTGTATGTGTCCCTAGGTCTGAAGTGGGTCTCTTGCAGACAACATGTGTACAGGTCTTGTTTTTGTATGCATTCAGCCAGTCTATGTCTTTTGGTTGGGGCATTGAATCCATTTACATCTAAGGTAATTATTGATACCTATGTTCTTATTCTCATTTTCTTAACTGTTTTGGGTTTGTTATTGTAGGTCTTTTCCTTCTCTTGTGTTTCCTGACTAGAGAAGTTCCTCTAGCATTTGCTGTAAAGCTGTTTTGGTGGTGCTGAATTCTCATAGCTTTTGCTTGTCTGTAAAGGTTTTAATTTCTCCATCAAATCTGAGGAGATCCTTGCTGGGTAGAGTATCTTGGTTGTATGTTTTTCCCTTTCACCACTTTAAATATGTCCTGCCACTTCCTTATTGCTTGCAGAGTTTCTGCTGAAAGATCAGCTGTTAACCTTATGGGGATTCCCGTGTGTGTTATTTGTTGTTTTGCCCTTGCTGCTTTTAATATTTTTTCTTTGTATTAATTTTTGGTAGTTTGATTAATATGTGTCTTGACGTGTTTCTCCTTGGATTTATCCTGTATGGGACTCTGTGCTTCCTGGACTTGAATGACTATTTCCTTTCCCATATTAGGGAAGTTTTCAGCTGTAATGTCTTTGAATATTTTCTCAGTCCCTTTCTTTTTCTCTTCTTCTTCTGGGACCCCTACAATTCGAATGTTGGTGGGTTTCATGTTGTTCCAGAGGTCTCCGAGACTGTCCTCAATTCTTTTCATTCTTTTTTGTTTATTCTGCTCTGTGGTAGTTATTTCCACTATTTTATCTTCCAAGTCACGTTTCCGTTCTTCTGCCTCAGTTATTCTTCTGAGAATTTTTAATTTCATTTATTGTGTTGTTCATCATTGTTTGTTTGCTCTTTAATTCTTCTAGGTCCTTGTTAAACGTTTCTTATATTTTCTCCATTCGATTTCCAAGATTTTGAATCATCTTTACTGTCATTAGTCTGAATTCTTCTTCAGGTAGACTGCCTGTTTCCTCTTCATTTGTTTGGTCTGGTGGGTTTTTACCTTGCTCCTTCATCTGCTGTGTGTTTCTCTGTCTTCCCTTTTGCTTAACTTACTGTGATTGGGGTCTGCTTTTCACAGACTGCAGGTTCGTAATTCCTGTTGTTTTTGGTGTCTGTCCCCAGTGGCTAAGGTTGGTCCAGTGGGTTGTGTAGCCTTCCTGGTGGAGAGGACTAGTGCTTGTGTTCTGGTGGATGAGGCTGTATCTTGTCTTTCTGATGGGCAGGACCGAGTCCGGTGGTGTGTTTTGGAGTGTCTGCAAACTTATAATTTTAGGCGGCCTCTCTGCTAATGGGTGGGGTTGTGTTCCTGTCTTGCTAGTTGTTTGGCATGGGGCATCGAGCACTGGAGCTTGCTGGTCGTTGAGTGGAGCTGGGTCTTAGCATTGAGACAGAGATCTCTGGGAGAGCTCTCACCAATTGATATTATGTGGAGCTGGGAGATCTCTGGTGGTCCAATGTCCAGAACTCAGCTCACCCGGCCAGAGCACCAAGACCCTGCCAGCCACACGGTTCAGAAGCAAAGGGAGAAAAAATAAAGAGAGTAAGAACAATAAAATAACATAAAGTAAAAGTTATTAAAATAAAAAAATTTAAAAATACATTATCAAAATAAATTTTAAAAGGAATAAAAAAAAGAAAGAGCTTCACCATACCAATAAACAAATCCACCAATGATAACAAGCGCTAAAAACTAAACTAAGATAAACATATAAATCAGAAACTAGTCAGTTGCATACAGCAAACACCAAGTCTACAGTTGCTCCCAAAGTCCACCGCCTCAATTTTGGGGTGATTCATTGTCTCTTCAGGTATTCCACAGATGCAGTGTACATCAAATTGATTGTGGAGATTTAATCCGCTGCTCCTGAGGCTGCACAGAGAGATTTCCCTTTCTCTTCTTTTTTCACACAGCTTCTGGGGTTCAGCTTTGGATTTGGCCCTGCCTCTGTATGTTCCTTGCCCTCTGGCCTCTGTTTTTCTCCCAGACAGGTGGGGGTTAAAGGAGAGGCTGATTAAGGGTCCCCTCTTGTTCACTCAGGCTGGGGTTAGGGAGGAGTATGGAATACGGGGCGAGCCTGTGGCGGCAGAGGCTGGCGTGACATTGCAACTGCCTGAGGCATGCCATGTGTTCTCCCGGGAAAGTTGTCCTTGGATCACGGGACCCAGGCAGTGGCGGGCTGCACAGGGTCCTGGGGTGGAGGGGGGTGTGGATAGTGACCTGTGCTTTCACACAGGCTTCTTGGTGGCTACAGCAGCATCCTTAGCATCTCATGCCCATCTCTGGGGTACGCACTGATAGCCGCAGCTCGTGCCCATCTCTGGAGATCATTTAGGCGGTGATCTGAATCCTGTCTCCTTGCGCACCCTGAAAGAATGGTCTCTTGTCTCTTAGCCTGGGCCAGAGTTTTTCCTGGACTTCCTCCTGGCTAGTTGTGGCTCACTAGCCCCCTTCAGGGTGTGTTCACGCGGCCAACCCCAGTCCTCTCCCTGGGATCTGACCTCCGAAGCCCAAGCCTCAGCTCCCAGCCACCACCCACTCTGGCGGGTGAGCTGACAAGCCCCTCAGGCTGGTGAGTGCTGGTCGGCACCGATCCTCTGTGCAGGAATTTTTCTGCTTTGCCCTCTGCACCCCTGTTGCTGTGCTCTCCTCTGTGGCTCCAAAGTTTCCCCCCCACCCACCCCCCATCTCCACCAGTGAAGGGGCTTCCTAGTATGTGGAAACTTTCCGCCTTCACAGCTCCCTCCCAGAGGTGCAGGTCCAGTCCCTCTTCTTTTGCCTCTGTTTTTTCTTTTTTCTTTTGCCCTACCCATGTACGTGGGGAGTTTCTTGCCTTTGGGAAGTCTGAGGTCTTCTGCCAGCATCCAGGAGGTCTTCTGTAGGAGTTGTTCCACATGTAGATGTATTTTTGATGTATTTGTGGGGAGGAAGGTGATCTCCATGTCTTAATCCTCCACCATCTTGAAGGTCCTCTCCTATTCTAGGTTTTTTTTTTTTTTTTTTTTTCTATTCTAGGTTTTTAAGACCTGTGACATTATACTGATTTTCCTACACCTCATTTTACCTCTCTGCCCCATCTTCAACTAAATTCACATCCACATACACACATGCATGCATATGCACACACACAAACACTATTTGTTGAGTTGGGGAAAAAAAAACACTGGTTAATTAGATAGTTTTGAGAACCATAATGCATTGTTCTTTGGTATCATTTTGATTTTGGATTTAGATATTGCATTCTGGGTCAGAATAATAATCAATAATTTCACTGGAATGACAGAAAAATTTAAAGGCTATAAAGTCAAAGAGCACCAACTATAAAATTTTTAAAATACACCAGTCTTGTTTTAGCTCTGCTAAAATAAGCTGATTAGGAAAATACATTAAAATAGAGGATTCCTTTTTTACAGTTAATGACAAAAATATGGACAAATGCTGTATGTACTGAGAGAGGGAGTGGGCAGATTAGCGTCCCTGACACTGTGTCTATTGTATGGTTAATATTTTCAATAAAATCATCAAATATAAAAATATTTTGAAAGAGCTTTTGCTATAAATGCCAGAATAATGGGTCAGTAGAATTTTCATGAAGGCAAAGTGCTGCAGAACTCCAAGTTGACAGCTGTCAACACTATGAAAGACCAAAGATCTCTTTATCTATATAGTAGCCTCTCCTGTCTGACGTTAGTTCCAAATTGTGCACAGACGATAGAAACTTATATTCTTCTTAATCAACATAGTGAGTTTACTCTAGAAATGACATGTTTGGATAAGGACAAATAAGAGACACTTGTTCTTTAAAATTGAACAACACAGAGGATGGTAACATATATATTAGCATTTCTTAGATTTCATATTGAACATAATAGGATCCAATGTGCCATTAGTGACAGGGGCATGTGGCAAGTTGAGGTTTTGATGCTCTTCTCACATGTACTAAATAGATTTTAAAAAATCTCCAGTATGATAATCATTGGTGTTGCAAGCATTGGTTAAGACAAATCTTTTTTTCTGAGTTTAGATTCACAGATGAAAATAATCCTCAGCTTGCAGTTTTAATTCTTAATACCTAGATCATTGACATCTAACTGATTAATTCATTTGCAGTTTTATTTGTTTTAGATTTCTTACTCTTAATTTATGTTAGAGTACAAAATATCAGACTGATCAGTTAAGTTATTGCCCTTTTGTAGGTCTAAACACCCGATCAGAAATTCTCTACTATTCAAACTAATGCAGCTTAAAATCAGGATGAAATGATGACATTTGCATACTTCAATATTGGTACTCTATGTGTTTAAAATAAAATGTTTGATTTCTTATGGAATATCTACGTTCCATTAAAACCTTTGGGCCATATATCCACAGTGTCCAAAACACTGAGTGCTTGACAAGTAATATAAAATGTATAGAAAAATATATTTTTTCAAAATATTCTGTAGAAATATTTTAATATTAATATTTGGTCAGTCTGTTTTAAAAGGATTCTTCCACACTCACATTAATCCAAACAACAATTATGGAATGACTTCTGTGGACAAATCATTCTTCTCAATCTTATATTCCTTGTGTTATAACATAATCTAATAATTATGTACAGTTAGAGCAATTTTTGGTATGGTATTGCATATAGTTCGCTCTGCATACATGTATATATGCCCTTTTCGTATTTTTAATAATCAATGAAATGCTGCTGCAATTCTGCAATGAAATATAATTTAAAAGACTTTAAAGAATAGTATAATGACTCAAAATGACTATTCTAACAATGCTACCCATTAGATTTATGCTGCTAATAAGATTTTTTTTTTAAATTTAGGACATTTTAATCAATATTTTTCTTTTTAAAATCTCTTTCTTTTCTATATTTATCAACATGTTGATATACATACAAATGTATATCAACATTTGTATTTGTATCTACCTACATGTCTATATATTTAGCCATTATATGTGGAAGATCTATGTACCATTAGCTATGATAATAGCTCATACTGATAAATCAATGCACTCATCTTTGTAGGATTATAATGTTATTCACTCACATGCTTTATCTCCTTATCTTTTCCTTTTTGATATTTTGTTGTCATATTTCCTTACAATGTTTTAACTATAAACATAAGGGAAAGGAAAAGAAGTATTTAATTTATCAGTGACAGTATACCTCTTTATTAGGTAGAGCAACGTCATAATTTGAATTATGGAGAACAGTATTTTATCGCTGTATTTAATTTCTGGAAATATTGAAAATATTTGAAAATTTTAAATTTTATTTAATTAGCTTAATATTCCATTTTTTCTTGTTAAGTGTCACATAGCAGAGTATCAAGTTTCAGATTGTTAGGATTTTTTCCCCCCCGAGGTCTATCCTATGATTTCTCACTTTTTTTACTGAGAAGCTAATGGAGACACCTGTGTTACTTGATATTTTTTTCGCCTGAGATTTGTGTTTTCTAATGGCATTGGAAATGCCACTTATTTTTTAATTAGAGAAGCTATTGCAATCACAGCATTTAGCATTGAAATATACTTGAAATTTACTGACTACTGGATATTGAGATGCATGTCCTCTGCCTGTTAGGGCTGAACATTCCTCTTAATTATTAGTTTTCCATTTTGCTTATTTGTCTTAACTTTCTCTTTGTTGTCCAAGTCAATTTTAGGTACTAAATTCATTATCTACACTTTCACTTGAAGACAGTCATATCTGCTTTGTAAGAGAAGTGTCTGTTACTTTTACAAAGCCCAGTGAAGGAGTCCATTCATTCACTCAGTTGTGGATTAACCCAGGAAGAACCATGCCTTGTCTGTGACTCCTTCCCTCAGGCTTCCTACCCAGTGCTGGTCCTCTTCCAGCAACCTAAAGGGAGAAGAGGACACACGTTTACCGAATAACGCCTAAAAACATGTGGGAGGTGGGCTGACCCAATTCAGGCTTAAAATGTCAGAGCATTCCTTTTCCTAATGTGACCCAATTACGCTCTTGACCTTGGAAAAGACTGGTCCCAATTTCACCTTTGGAGATTAGAATAGGATTTCCAGTAAGATAGCTTTAATTTCTTCTAGAAGTAGATGTGCTGCCAACGATAGTATCATATCAGAAACTGGCTGTGGTGGGCATGATAATCTATATTTAGTAATGAAAGAAGAGAGAAGATATGAAATTACGTGTCCTACTCTTGGGTATATGATTAAATGTTGGAAAGTGTCTCCTTTTCTTCTAATCACTCATCTGAACAAGAACTATCTTTGTCTCTGGGTTTATTTATTGAAAACTGAGATAGATTTCAATTCTATCAAAATAATTTCTTTTATGTATATGGCAGTTAAAGTTATCTATTCAAATGATAATAGCAATTTTCCTCTAATATGCTAATGAAGTGAGGTATCGACTTTGAATAGACTCTTCAGGATAATAAAATATAGAATGATATTCTAAAGACTGAATTAACACTTTAAAGTTTGATTTTTGTTGTTTTACCATGAAAACAAGGGTGATTCACAGTGGACAAGTGTCTCCATGTAACTCTCTGTGTGATTCATCCCTTTTACTCTGCAAGATATTGGCTAAAATTTTCTTCTGACTTGCTTTCTAGTTTACTTATTCTCTTTAGTTTTTGGGTCACGGGCCTAGCCGCTGCGCGGCATGTAGGATCTTCCCGGACCGGGTCACGAACCCGTGTCCCCTGCATCGGCAGGCGGACTCTCAACCACTGCGCCACCAGGGAAGCCCAAGGAGGCATTTTTTAAGTCCTCTTTCTCACTCCTCACATTCTCTCGGGCAGCAAATCTGGTTGTCTCCAGTTTCAAACCATAATGAACACCCCAGCCACTTCTCGTCACCTCTCCTGCCGTCACTGGGAAGGTACCATTCTCCTCTGCCCCCAGCCCTCAAGTAGCCTCTGAACTGTACTCTCTGGTCCTACTCTTGCTTGTTGCTGTGTGTTTTCAACAGGGAAGCCGGAGTCATTCTTTTTGAACACGAATTAGATTGTGTTGTTCTTTTTATTTGAAGCCCTGCAGTGGTTCTCCATCACATTGAAATAAAATCCAATGAGCTTGCAATGATAAGCCTGCAAAACCCTACCGAATCCTCTTCCCCCGCAACAAACCCTTTCCCATCATTTCTCTCTGTACTGATTTTCTACTAAGGATTCTTCTTCCAAAGTCTGCTGAAGCCACACTGGTCTCTTTTCCGTTCCTTGAAAAGAAACCAGGCACATCTCTGCTTTAAAAGTTGGCACTGGTTGTTTGCTCTGCTTGAAAAGTCTGTCCTCCAGGTTATAATGTAGGATAGTGCTTTTACCTACTTCACGTCTTTGTTCAAATGCCATCTTCTGGATGAGGCCACTGGGCAAATAAATGAGTCCCCATGACTATGTCCACACCTTTCTAATCAACTCTTCTGTCACTAAGATATGGAAAACTTGATCTTTCAAAATCTAAATATGGACATTAAAACATTTAGGTTAAGCAATCATTAGTTTACTGCCCACTCCTCTGCCACCTGTGACAAGATTTCTCTTTGCTTGACTACCAACTTTCTCCTAGAAAGCTAGAGTATATAATGAATATTTTCAGTCATGAAGTTTCTTTGAACTTTTCAGGGAATAACTCGAGAAGTAGGAGAAAATGGGAAAGAAAAATTGGGGATTTCAGTGATAGTGGCATGTGAAGAGAAAATGAAGGTTGATTACACTATAGGAAAGCTTCTATTGGATTATGTATTTTCTTCTAAGCCTGAAATGCCCAAAGCAAATTCTGTGCTTCCCTGGCGGATGTCACACTAGATGTGGAGTTACAGACGCACTTGGACACAGAGATCCTGGCTGAAATCAGCAAGGTTTTTATTTTCCTGCTATTTTAAAAGGAAAGTGCATGTTTATGAATACACAGTATCTCTAACAGCATAGCATTTTGCTATTAAAAAAAAAAAGTTTTATTCCCAGCAGGTTAAAGAAGTCACTTTAAAAAAATGAGAAGAAAAGAAAGCCTGAATCAGGAAGCACTGTTCACTACATTAGCAAAAGTGACCTTTAAAGCATCTTGTGTTTCATTAGCGGAGATGTCCAGAACCTGTAAATAACACTCACAACTTGCTTTTTCCCTTTCTTTTTACCCCTTTGGTGTTAATTAAAACGTGCTGTCTCTTGCAGCTCATATTGTGGGGTTTTTTTTCAGTCACATTCTATCTCTTTCTAAGTCTATAGTTTAAAGTGAAAATAAGCATCATGCAGTGATTTTCTTGAACCAATGCCAAGGTGAGAGTAACTTTTATATAATACCTTTAAATTCAACTGCACTAGACATATTGCGATCTTCAGGGGCCCAAAATATTTTATCCAATGAAAGACTGAATCAAAAGGCATGTTTTCAAAATTATCTAAATCTAAATACAGTAAACTGACTTTTTTGGGGGGGATTATTTACTTTTTAAAAAGTTTGCTATATCAGCTCTTCCTATACTAGAAAGATTTTTAAAAACTGTAAAATAGTAGAATTAGCTTCTTCTACATGGTTTGACCATGACTATTATCTGAACTTTATCTGAACTTTTATCAGATATCTGAACTTCAGTTATCTGAGCTTTTTCAGATGATGCTTTCACCACCTTCAGCATATACAAATCTCATTTGTATATTCTGCATATATCTTCTATATTTAAAAAATTTGTTTTATGGACCAGTGCAAATGTTGAGAGTAAGACTTGAGACACACTGGCCAGTGTATGTCTTTTTTGTTAAATGGAGGAGGGCTTTACCATAATTTGTATTAGTGTGTCTATTTTAGTTAATAGCTGTAGCATCTTTGGCATGGGTCATCTTTATGTCAGCAGGCTGCTGTTACACATACTTGTAATTAAAATCAATTGTCGTCCGAAAATAATTTTCTTTTAAAATAATATTTTACATCAGGAATTTCTTTGAAGTGTGAAACCAAAAATAATTTCTTTAACTACATTTCTTTCAGTCTAAATGGAGATGTTTGTTATTGAGTAGAAAAGGGCGCACATTTGCCTATGTTTCCCCAAGTTCTCAGAATAAAATAAATAGAAGTTTCTTCTACATCATCAAAAAATATCAGCAGACATTTATTATTCTGCACTTTTATTACAGTCATTCTGTTAGCAAGATGCAGGTACTCTGTGACTAAGAATAGACAGTTTAAAAGAGATAAAATGAAAAAACTTGTATTTGTAGGAAAGATTCTCAGCAGTGTCGACTTATATAGCTCTCAGGATGGGCATGAGGTACCACCAAGCTTCTCACATCCCTTATAATATCTTCCTACAAATGTTATAGATTAATACAGATTTGACATACAGCCATATATTGGATATTTAATAAGAAATTAGATGGCTTTAATGATAGAAACCTAGACAGTTTTATCTTTTTATACAGATTTTTTAAAAATAGAAAGTTAATAATTTAGTGTCATTTAGAAATTACAGAAGGGTATATAATTCAAGGTTTATTAATTTCATCCCTCATATTTCACCTTTTTTGACAATACAGTGTACTTTATTATGTCATTTTATGTAAATATATATTATGGTGGGATAATTTATGTGGTTTCATAACATTGAGATCTTATTTATCACAGTTTTGAGTCTAGGTTTTTGCCTTGTTTATCAAATTCTTTCTGATCTGACTTTATAGGACATTTTCTTATTTTCTCCTATAATTCAAAGTTTACCCTCCTACATTTAACCCTTTAATTAATCTTGGGTTTATTTTTTGTATGATGCACAATATAGATTTTCTTTAACATATGTCATCTAATTTATGTTTTCCAATATTATACTGTAAACATTTTCAAGTTAAAAAATTGAAAGAATTTATGCACCATCTTGATTCTACAATTAATATCTTACTATATTATTTTGTCAGACACTCAATTTATTGATTCTTCTATCTAGCCACCCATGTATTTTCTTTTTGAATGAATTTCGAAGTATATTGCAGACATCAATAAAATTTCCCCTGAATACTTCGGCATGCATATTATTAACTAGAGCTCAATATATGACTATGTATAGATTCTGTGTAAAAACCACATGCGATGAAATGTACAAATACTGAATGTACTTATGAGTTAAAGTTCTTTTAATGTTCCTGACTGATACTTACATCTCTAGGTCTGATTATGCTGCTAGCTTTACCTTTTGAATACAGGTTGTTTTTCTCTTGCTTCTTTGCATGTTCCATGATTTTTGGTTGAAAACCAGACACTATTTGCAAAAGAATACTGAGGAAAGTGATAATAACACTCAGATTTTTTTTTCCCTGAGTTCCTGCTTCATCTCTAGTCTTCATCAGTTCCTGAACACTTGTACCAACATAGAAATCTTGGTCATATTCTTGCTGCTTCCCCAGCAGGAGGCTGCTCTTGATCGCTATTCTGGGATAGGTCCTTGACTGGTGAACCCAGTTCTACTGTGTGGTTCTAGAAGTCTACACCTGGGCCTCCAGAGTGGGACTTTCTCAGCATGCCCTCCTCCACCCCTCTGTATGGCATATAGATTACACCTTGTACCTACGAGAGCTCTTTGGAAAGTGAGAGATAGTTTTCTGCCACTCCTCCAGAAGCAGAAGACTTTTGTTCTGCATTAGCTCAAGATGCTGTGCCCAAGACATTTCATACCTTTTACTCCCAGAAGGAAAGTTTTTGTCTCTACCTTCCACCAGAAGCAGTGAATTTTGTCCCAATTGTTATTTATTGAAAATAACCATATGAGTTTTACGTATGACCAAAGATAATTTTTACAAACACTTAACAGAGACTATTATAATCTTTAAGTTTCTTAAGAACATACTTAAATATTGTATTACATTTATAATTTACCACATTGGCTTTTAAATTATGAAAAATATATCATTGAATTAAAGATAATTTGTAATGCTCTGTGTTCAGAGTCCAAAATTTGCTTTTAAATATTTCTTTCAACAGTGTCTTCTGGTATCAAAAATTCCCATACTAATTGTGATTTTTGAGTACAGTTGGCCCTCCTTATCTTTGGGTTCTGCATCTACAGATTCAACCAACCCCAGATCAAAAATACCCAGAAAGAATTTTCAGAAAATTTCAAAAAGCAAAACTTGAATTCATCGCACACCAGCAACCAATTACATAGCACTTACATTGCACTTATAGCTGTTTACATAGCATTTACATCATATTAGGCATTATAAATATTCTAGAGATTAACGTATATGGGAGGATGTGTAGAGGTATGTGTAGAGGTTAAACACAAATACTATGCCATTTTATATGAGACATCCACTGATTTTGGTATCTGTGGGAGGAGGTCTTGGAACCAATCCCTCACAGATACTGAGAGACGACTGTAGTATTAAGAAAATATTTAGAGTGATGACTTACTCTCGTAGACAAAGCTTTTGGGTGGTTGTGTTAGCTGCCAAATCTAGCAGATGACAGTTGTCCACTGCTTTCAATCTTCATACAGGCATACGTACCTCAGAGATATTGCAGGTTTGGTCCCAGACCACTGCAATAAAGCGAATATCGAAACAAAGGGAGTCCCCAAATTTTTGGTTTTCAGGGCATATAAAACTATGATTACACTATACTGTAGTCTGTTAAGTGTGCAATAGCATTTTGTCTAAAAATAGCACGTATCTTAATTTCATACTATTTCATTGCTAAAAAATGCTAATCATTATCTGAGACTTCGGCTTGTCATAGTAACAACATCAAAGATCACTGATCTCAGACCACCATAACAAAAACAATAATAATGAAAAAATTGGAAAATTGAGAGAATCACTAAAATATGACACAGAGACAAGAAGTGCACAAATGTTGGAAAAATGACACCAATAGGCTTTCTTGACACAGGGTTGCCACAAACCTTCAGTTTGTAATAAGCACAACATCTGCAAAGAGCAAAAAGAGAAGTGTAATAAAACGAGGTATGCCTGTATAGGATAAATGCACAGACAGACAGACAGACAGACACACAGGTGTTTCTTTCAAGAAACAATTATAGGCAATTTTAAAGGTGTAAACTGATCCAGCCAAACTGATAAAGCTGGTATGCATCTTTCTTTTCCATGTACATGTGGATAAGTCATGGATATTAGTAACATGTCAAGTGAGTCATGACATTATGAAATGTAATAGTACTTGACTGTCTGAAATACGACCTATATTGGCTCACTTTAGCCGTTTCTTCATTACTTGGTATTTGTCAAGTTCTTCCCAAATTCTACAGCAATGAAGCCTCCTCTTTTAGTCTAATCAGCATCAGGGAATAGGAAATAGTGGATGTCCCATTCTACTTCCAGTACTGCTGCCAAGACTCAGAAGCTAAGGTTTTTTACACCAAACACCAGGAACACTTTCTCTGACATTCCAGATGGATGGTAAAAAAAAAAAAGGTAGAAAAGATAGGGAAAGTCTTTTTCAAAGATGTTGCAGTTGAAACTTTAGAGACAGATTGGCTGTAGTCCATCTTATTAAAAATGGCCAATTTTAAAAATAAATACTTTTTTCCAGAGCAGTTTTAGGTTCAGCAAAATTGAGGGGAAGGTCAAGGTTTTCCATATATTTCCCCCCTCACACACACACACACACACACACACACACACACACACACACACACACACACCT
>NC_041221.1:26390843-26427889 GCF_002837175.3 Physeter macrocephalus
ATTGAGGGGAAGGACAAGGTTTTCCATATATTTCCCCCCTCACACACACACACACACACACACACACACACACACACACACACACACACACAGCTTCCCCATTTTCAAAAACCACCAGAATGGTACATTTGTTACAATCGACAAACCTACATTGACACATCATAATCACCCAAAGTCCATAGTTTACTTTGCGATTCACTCTTGGTTTTGTCTATAATTCCTTTTTGAATAACATGGCATTAATTACACTTTTCCTTGTTTTATTTGTGTTGTGTGTTCCGAATGGCAATCTCAGACCAGAAACAGCATCCAGCTTGGCAGTGTGGGTCTCAGCCAGCTGCCTGACAAGTGGTGAACACCTGGGCAGGCTTTCTGAGAGTCAGGAGACCCCAGTGGGGAGGGACCTCCTGTCCTATTTCAAGTCGCTGTCAGGCACGCAGCCATCCCTGAACACTGAAAGGCTCT
Organism: Physeter macrocephalus; assembly: GCF_002837175.3. Taxonomy (NCBI): domain Eukaryota; kingdom Metazoa; phylum Chordata; class Mammalia; order Artiodactyla; family Physeteridae; genus Physeter; species Physeter macrocephalus. The sequence goes on from NC_041221.1 coordinate 26,391,309, forward strand.
CAGGATTATTAGCTGCCAGGTCCCATCTGAATCACATGAAAGGGGAGCTCAATTTAAAGCAGTGTTCGGAAGCTAAACTAAGAGCCAGTTTGCCAGGAAGCTAAAGTGTTCTCAGTCACATTCCAGCTCTTTCCATAAGACTGGCCACTCAGATTACTGACATCTCTGTGGAGCAGTCTCCTGTCAGTATCAGCTGGGAGAATCCCTCATATGTTGGGAGTTTCGCTTATTTAATTCATATGCCATTACGAATCCCATAATATTGAGAAGAGACCATTTATTTCCAAGTTTCAAAACCATGTTTAAAAATGTAGACTTGCCAATATTTCATGTCATTTAAAAGAAATGATTCCTCAATATTAATCACAATGGAGTTTTCACATCTGAGATCACCTAAAACCTCAGTGCCACCCAGCTGTTTCCAGTCTCTTGGGCACCTTACCCATCTTTCTGAACATTAATTTGTTCCAAAATCATTGTTTGTTCTAATGACATTTTTAAAAGGTTAAAATAAACCAAAATAATTTCAGTCATAAATGCATAAAACAGAACAAACAAACAATAACTTCAAATCTTGTGAAACATCCACTATTTGTAAAGCAACTACTAATGCTAGTAGATGTTTGTTATTACAAACAGGTAAAATTTGGGAAATAAAAGTAATACAAGAGATGTATCAGGTTCCTCAACTGCTTCCTATAAAAAGAAATATTTTATTCAAACTTCTAAAATACATACACTGGAAGTCGTTGGACGTATTATTTTATTGTTGGATGTTAACTTTGATGTGGATATTAAGCATTTATTTCCTACTAGACGTAACTGATGTGTAACTGTCTCAGTAAAGACAAGTTACGTCTCACTTATTTCCACAAGCTAGCTAGATTTTCACTAATCAAACTCTCAGCTTAATTGTCAGATATAGTTACAACTATAAAAAGAAGTAAAATCTATAAATATCATATGCAAAAAGAGATTTATATTTTCTCTTCGTAAAGTTAACTAAGCCTTCTTTTAGGATGTGTTACGTCTGCTTCCAGATGTGTCCAGATTAGGAAGCTCCAAAATAAAAATCTTACCTTGTCAGGTTTAATGAGAGAGCCAGGTATTTACTTTATATAGTACATATGTATACTTTATATGTATTTACTTTAAGCAGTATATATTCACTGCTTAAAGTTACCGAAGTATGGTGACCAGTCAGCTTCATAACTAGGGAGGTGACAGGATGACGTTACCCATGAAAGTTAGGCTGTTAAGCTTCTCCACACGATAACATTATGAGTTGAAGCTGTAAAAAATCGATTTGGTTTGGACAAGAAATTTCTCTCCTTTTGGGAAGCTGAGATTTCAAAGTCTTTTCCATGACTGCGTCACTGGAACTTGACTGAATTCTAGGGTAAAAACATTTTGAGTTGAGACAATACTAACAGAAAAATTTTCAATTAATTTTTTCAGGATAACCTAGATTTCCAAATCAAGTTAGCTCTTTGTGTGTGATGGGCTGAAAAATTGAAGAAATAATGGGTTAAATTGTTTTTTGTTGATATATGTTGTCCAGTGCTCTACTAAATTAGCACTTTCAGGGACTTCCCTGGTGGCGCAGTGGTTAAGACTCTGTGCTCTCAATGCAGGGGGCCTGGGTTCGATCCCTGGTCAGGGAACTAGATCCCACATGCATGCCGCCGCTAAGAGTTTGCATGCCACAACTAAGGAGCCCGCCTGCCGCAACTAAGACCCAGCACAACCAAATAAATAAATAAAAATAAATTAGTACTTATAGTAAATTTTAAAAATTAAGTCAAATGTTATGTGTAATGAGAAGATACTTATAATTGCAAGTATTACAGTTTTTTTCACTTGCAACGATTTCTTTAAATGGTGCCTTTAGTGTTAATTGTCACTACTTGGTGACAAGTAGTGTTAATTTAATTGTCAACAGCTTTTCCCTTCTTTTGCTCTAGGGTATTGGTTCCAATGGACAAGAACTGTGCAAAATAATTATTCCCATATTCCCCAAACAATTATTTCTAGATCAGGGCTAGTTTTTGTCCTAAATGTCATCAGATAGAAACTTCTTTATCTTTCTTTTTTTTTACTAGGTAATTCTTTAAAACTTTTTCCACTGACTAGTTAAACATATTCATATGGTGTGTGTATATATACTAAGAAAATATAAAAAATATAAATTAGTGAATAATTAAGTAATTATACCCAGGTAAGGAAAAATGATAAAAGCCTCAACATTTACTTCTTTAGCTGCTTGCATATTATAGCACATCCAATTAGATATATCTATTCTTTGTTTAATTGTAAGGCATTAGGTTTTAATCCAATACCCAAAGGAGTTGACAAATGTAATCCTTGATGGCTATCAGCCAGGGATCATCCTCAGCTCCTTAAGGCCACCTGTGTTCCTCCCACCCCCAGTCCCTGACCCATCTGCAAAGCAGCAATGTAGTCTACTCCTCATATTTTGAAATTCTCTGCCTTTTCTTTGTTCCTCTGACTTCTTCTTCTACTGCCAGCTGGAGAAAGCTCTACACTTTTTTTTGTTGTTGTTTATTTTAATTGAAGTACAGTTGACTTACAAAACTATATTAGTTTCAGGTGTATAGCAGTGATTCAATATGTTTATAAATTATACTCCATTTAAAGTTATTACAAAATAATAACGCCCTCTCTCCACTGTACCGCTAATTTTTTCTCTACATCTACATGTCTAGGAGTGGAATTCCAGGCTCAGAGAATTTGCCAGTCTTTGCTTTTACTGTTTTCAAAGTGATCGTACTAACTTTCACTACCATTGCCAAGTATTTGAGAGTTTCCTTTGTTCCTAATAGTACTGACTAACTTTAGAAATTTTGCCTATCAGTGTGTTAAAATATCGTATGTGCTCTTAATATTCAGTTTCTTGCTCATTAATGCAATTGAGTATCACTTCACATTTTATTAGCTATTTATGAATCTTCTTCTGTAAAAGACCTGTTAGTGTATGTTTCCTCTTTTTTCCCTGTTTCAGCGTTTGTTGATTACTTATTGGTTTTCAGCAGTCCTATATATATGTTTTTTTCTGGTAATATCTTCAATATATACTTTCCTCTGGTATGTGGCTTTTTATTTTATTTGCGGTGTCTTCTGATGAACAAAAACTCTTTAACAAAATAAAATTTATCGGGCTTCCCTGGTGGCGCAGTGGTTGTGCGTCCGCCTGCCAATGCAGGGGAACCGGGTTCGCGACCCGGTCTGGGAGGATCCCACATGCCGCGGAGCGGCTGGGCCCGTGAGCCATGGCCGCTGAGCCTGCGCCTGGTAATATCTTCAATATATACTTTCCTCTGGTATGTGGCTTTTTATTTTATTTGCGGTGTCTTCTGATGAACAAAAACTCTTTAACAAAATAAAATTTATCAATGTTAAAAAAAAGTATAATTCCGAACTTTACTTGAAAGGTAACAACACGAAATTGTCTAAATTGTAAATCTAAATTACTTTAAAGTGTAGGAGGGCATACTGTACTTTGAGCTTTGTGTTGAAAAGGGAATAAAATTATAAAACGTGCAAATTAATGAATTACATAAAGCAAACACATGATTTGATTGAGGGTTTCTTTTATACATTTTTTTCAACTGGTTTGATAATTTGTCATCCATACCCTAATTTTTACATGTTCTCTCTTTCTTTTAACATTTAGAGCTTTTTACCAGAATTTACTTCCTTCTTTATTAAATATGTCATTAGATATACATATATATTTGTGTTGGATGTATTCTGACAGATTTTCATTCTTCTAAAAATTGTTGTTGTATTTAAAAAAAATACAGTTCTATCTAGATGGACATTAATTTCTTCTCAGAAGTTTGGTGATAATGTTCAATACTTTTTTGAGAATAAGAGTTACCATTTAGAATGCAGATGTTTAATTGTAATTCATTTTTTGATTTGTATTTCCAAACTATCAAGTATTCCCTCTACCTTTTTACTTTTTCGAAGTGTCAACTAAATTTATTTAGGTTGTCTTTTATTTAATTTTTATTTGTTTGTATATTTTTAGAGTTTTATTGTAGTTTTAAAATCTGTGGATTCCAAATGATCAGTTCTAGAAATTTCTCAGATATTCTTCTCTCAAGTTTGTCTTCTCCTGACATTCTCAAGAGAAGTTCTTTGTCTTCCATTCTTAAACTCAGTCACATATTTTCAATTTCTTTCATTGTCTGTGCCATTTTCTGGATAATTTTTTCAGTTCTTTTTCTTCCTTAGTAAATTTCTCTTCAGCTTTTTCTCATAGTCATTATCATATCCACTGAATTTTAAAATTTCAGGTATTATAAGTTGTCTCTCTGTATTTTTATAAAGATTCTTTTATTCAGATAGGTTTGTTCATGTTTATAATAGCTAGTTCCTTATAATAGCTAGTTCCACACATGTATTTTCAGTTTCCTTTTTATTTCTTTAAATGTGTTACAGATGCTTATTCATTTATATTTTGAACTTAATACTCTTAATAAGACTTTCTATTTCTAATAGTTCTTTTTTGCCTTTTTCTGTGGACTCTTGATAGTGTGCTTTATTTCTTCCCATGTCTTGTGATTTCATATAGTGTGTTCATTTCATCTTTAAATTATTTGAGGGATGATTTCAGGAACTTTCCTCCAGAGTTTTATTTACTTCTCTGGTATATTATACCTGGATTTCATTAAAAACATTCTTCATTTTCTGTTTTTTATTTAAGTTTTCTTTTAATGGTTCATTTGGGACCAAATCCTCATGAAAGTTGGCTTGTGGTCATCAGTATTCAGAAGAGACACCTCCTCCATCCAGTACCTAGGCCAGATCAGACAGAAATCCTGTGGGTTTTGAGTGTCTGTTGCGTGTCAGTGTGTTTTGAGATGGTGGTGGTGGTGTGTGGGGGAATTGGGGACTTACACTTCATGCATAACTGAGCACTGGGTTCTGGCATCATAAGGAGACTTTGATCTGGTATCTCTGACTGAGATGTTCTAGAAGTGTCTTTGATCACTGACCTGCTTAAAAAGAACAGGCTTAGCAAATTCTCTCAGGGCAACAGTCAGCTTTATCTCGTTTCCTTTTTCTTGATTCACACTCCTTCACTATGTATTTATTTATATTTTACCTTTGATAATTTCGCTTATTTACAACTTCACCGTTCCATAAAAATACTTAAAATTATATATATAATTATATAACATATATATTATATGATATGCACATGATATATAATAGATTATATATAAATGCATTAAAATGAAGGGATGTATATAATGTTATATATAGTGTACACAATATATAATATACCATGTATAATACTTATATAACATATCTTCTACATTATATAAGATAAATAAAATATATTGTATATAAAATATAACATATTTAGTATATTACATACATTTTATGCATTACATAGTATATGTTTTACATAAATAATATAGCTATTATAAATATGTTATAAATACTATATTATTAAATATAATTATTACATTTGTTTTATGTAAATTGATATATAAATTAAATATAATATTAAACTTCATTTAGGGATGAGTTTTCTTTTTTTAACCACAGACAATAATGTAATTTGTGCAGATATGAAAAGAAACTCATGAATCACATAATGTGTGATATAGTAAACCCTAGAGTTGTCTATTATATTGGGTTACAAAATTTTATCTCTTCTTTTTTATTTCAGAGCCTTCTGCACCAACTTTTAGATTCTAAGGAGAAACCAGAGTGACAAAGCTCTTAGCAATGTGGCCTGGTCAATTTCCTTTTATAGTAGTTTTCTTAGAAATAAATAGATATATTTTTCATCAGTCTTTTCAATTTTTAAAAAATTAATTAATTAATTAATTAATATTTTGCCTGCATTGGGCCTTTGTTGCTGCATGTGGGCTTTCTCTAGTTGCAGAGATTGGGGGATACTCTTTGTTGCAGTGTGTGGGCTTCTCACTGTGTTGTCTTCCCGTTGTGGAGCACGGGCTCTAGGGGCATGGGCTTCAGTGGTTGTGGTGCGTGGGCTCAGTAGTTGTGGCTCGCAGGCTTAGTTGCTCTGCTGCATGTGGGATCTTCCCAGACCAGGGCTCGAAGCTGTGTCCCCTGCATTGGCAGTCGAATTCTTAACCACTGTGCCACCAGGGAAGTCGCCAGTGTTTTCAATTTTTAAGTTAAGGAATATTGACTAGCTTTAGCTACAAATTTTAAGTGTGTATAATCTTTCTTTTTTTGCTTTTTTTTTTTGTGGTACACCGGCCTCTCACTGTTGTGGCCTCTCCTGTTGCGGAGCACAGGCTCTGGATGCGCAGGCTCAGTGGCCATGGCTCACGGGCCTAGCCGCTCCACGGCATGTGGGATCTTCCCGGACTGGGGCACGAACCCGTGTCCCCTGCATCGGCAGGCGGATGCGCAACCACTGCGCCACCAGGGAAGCCCCGAGTGTGTATAATCTTAATAAAAAAGTAAAGTATTAAAAATGTAGAAAGAGTAGAATCCATCTAAAACCATTAGCTCAAGGCTTTATTAAAACATTGCAAAATGAGAACAGCTCTAAGATGGGGTTCTGTGGAGGGAATGAGTATAAGAATTTTACAGGATAGATGAAGATAATGTTCAGTTTTTTTCTGAAAACTGTTTACTGTTTAAATTCTTGTAAAGTATGGAGACTCTTGGGTTGTCAAAGACACAGAACAAGATGTAATGGGTAGCAAGACTGGAGCCAGGGTTTATCAGCCCTGCTTGGACAAGCTGGATTTAGGCAGATGGGTGGAGAGGAAGAGCTGTAGGCTGTCTTACTATGGGGTCTTACCTGGAAGTCTTACTAGGGTCAATGGAAAATGATTACTTCTTCTTTCATTCTTCTTTCATAATATTATGAATTCATACGGTATGAATCTTATAATAAGAAAACAAATACTGCTGAATTTTAGACAACAATGAATGTTTAAAGCTGGACATGGGTGTGTAAATAGATATTAACATCTTTGAGAGTTGGGGTAAAAATCTATTTTGTCTGTGTAATTTTGAACTTTGTCATGATAAGTAATGAATATCCCACCTTTTTATGGAAAACTGAACTGTTTGCTGTTTGAAAATACTCACTGCGGAGAAGAGAAAAATATCTAAATTAATAGTATGCAATTATTCAAATTATTTAAGGACAAGGGAATACAGAAGAATAAAAATTTGGAGTTGAGTTTTCAAAAAATGATTAATTACTCTTTCAAAAGGTAATTTAATATGTTTGAAATTTCATTATTATAAAACAATTTCTAAAAGTATATTTTCAAGTTAAAGCATGAAGTATCTCTGAGGCAAATTTTACCACTAGCTTGTCTGTAATGTCACTTAAGAATTGTGAGTGCCTGTGCAATTAAAGAGTTCTGAAAACCATAATTTAGAAGATCAAAGCTGTAAACATTATATCAAGTATAATTAATAAATTTGGGGAGTTTTATTGTATGATCAATCTTTTTGTTTTATTTTATGAGTTACTAAATATTTCTGTCTCCTTTGTTATAAACCTGTATGGAATTAATTTCAGATTGTGCTTATATGTGTATTTAATTTATTACATGTGACCAAAATAGGATAAGAGAATTTTTGAAGAGATAGAATGCCTCAAATCTGATAAAAACCAGAAACTAAAAAATAAAAGCTGCAATCATATGCTCTTGAAATTTAATATTGTTTTATAGTACCCATAGTCTTTCAAACTATTTAATTCCTTATTTTTCAAAACTTTCACTTACTACTTTAAAATTTATGCTTTCAGCACAGAGAACTATATTCAGTATCTCATGATAAGCCATAATGGAAAAGAATATTATAAAAAGAAGGTATTGATACATATATGCATAACTGAATCACTTTGCTGTATAGCAGAAATTAACACAACATTGTAAATCAACTCTACTTCAATAAAAAATAAAGTAAAATTTGTGCTTTCATTTAATCACTTGTAATATAAAATGGTGGATACCATAAACAAGATGAAAGACAACCCTCAGAATGGCAGAAAATATTTGCAAATGAAGCAACTGACAAAGGATTAATCTCCAAAATTTACAAGCAGCTCATGCCACTCAGTATCAATAAAAACAAACAACTCAATCCAAAAATGGGCAGAAGACCTAAATAGACATTTTTCCAAAGAAGATACACAGATTGCTAACACTACAGTAAGGTATCGCCTCAAACCAGTCAGAATGGCCATCATCAAAAAATCTACAAACAATAAATGCTGGAGAGGGTGTGGAGAAAAGGGAACCCTCTTGCACTGTTGGTGGGAATGTAAATTGATACAGCCACTATGGAGGTATCTTAAAAAACTAAAAATAGAACTACGATATGACCCAGCAATCCCACTATTGATCATATGCCCTGAGAAATTATTCAAAAAGTGTCATGTATCACAATGTTCATTGCAGCTCTATTTACAATAACCAGGACATGGAAGCAACCTAAGTGTCCATCGACAGATAAATGGATAAAGAAGATGTGGCACATATATACAATGGAATATTACTCAGCCATAAAAAGAAACGAAATTGAGTTATTTGTAGTGAGGTGGATGGACCTAGAATCTGTCATACAGAGTGAAGTAAGTCAGAAAGAGAAAAACAAATACCGTATGCTAACACGTATATATGAAATCTAAAAGAAAAAAATTGGTTCTGATGTACCTAGGGGCAGGACAGGAATAAAGACACAGATGCAGAGAATGGACTTGAGGACACGGGGAGCGGGAAGGGTAAGCTGGGACAAAGTGAGAGAGTGGCACGGACATATATACACTACCAAATGTAAAATAGATAGCTAGTGGGAAGCAGCCGCATAGCACAGGGAGATCAGTTCGGTGCTTTTTGACCCCCTAGAAGGGTGGGATATGGAGGGTGGGAGGGAGACGCAAGAGGGAGGAGATATGGGGATACATATATATATATAGCTGATTCACTTTGTTATAAAGCAGAAACTAACACACCATTTTAAAGCAATTATACTCCAATAAAGATGTTAAAAAAATTTTTTTGAGTGTTGCCAAGCTCAGATTTTATATAATTCACTTGTGTCCTGATTAAGATACATATGAAGGAATAGAGAACAAGTTAAGACTTTGGAAAATAAAAACTATTATTAGAAAGATAAAGAGTGACCTTCTCTGTGAAAATAAACAAACAAAAAATTGCGGCTAACTTGGTTCTTTGGTTATTATGTGCCAAGCATTGCATATAATAAAATTGTTTTATGACAAATTTGGAAGCCAAGTATAACTAACTTCTAGAGGTTAGTTCCATTTGCTTCTGTCATGCACCTCTTAGGGACACTAGCATTGCGAGGCTGCCTAACCCCAATTTCAGGGACTGAGATTTGAGTTTGGAAGATAACTGGTTCATCCTTATTTCTGGGGTGCAGCCGCCACCTAAAGTGCAGGCTGTTTAGGAGGGCTCCAATGTAGATGGGTCTGAATTTCAGCTTAGAGTTTTCTCACCCTTCAAGACTGTCAAATATGATGCTGATACTCATCCGGTCTCAGCTACCTATTTCAGAATTGAAAATCAATTCTCTTTCGATTTCCATTTGCCAGAGGTTGGCCTGGAGATGCTTCATAGCCTTGGTTCCAATGCTGTTTATACTTTACCTCTGGTGCTGAGCGGAGGGTTGTTCTAAAATGTCTAGTTCATTTAACAGGGGACGGATGGTCCACATTTTTTTACAGTCAATAATTTTAAGTAATTTTCTGTTTCCTAGGCAGAATATATTTTTCTTGGAATTTTAAAGCTTGTGAATAAGGGTCAGGCAAGTCACGGCTACCCACATCACATTGTCAAAGAAAACTAAACTACTGGTGACATTTTTATTCATTATACTTGGACAGCAAACATTCTGATAATAATGACAAAAATTAGAGTGATATTAAAATATGAGGAGAAATAACCGGCAGTCCAGATAGTTTCATGACAAGAAAAACATAGCCATCGGGAGAAAATATTTATTAATTCATACACTTGTTTATTTACTCAGCAGCTTTTATTGAGTGACTCAACTCTGCTGTGTTAGGTATTGAGGTAAGCGTTGGGATTCAGCAGATAACAAGGGTAATATGGACCCTTGCTTCTCACGTGGCTTAAAATCCCAGCATGTAGAGAAATGTGTATTTCATTTTCATGAGTAGTAAAGAGTCAGCAGTGATGAAGCTTCAACTTTTAAATTTAAATAGGCCTTAGAGATCATCTAGTCAAATTTCCTCATTTACTGAACAGGAAAAAATTAGTGAATGAGCTCCATTCATTTTCCCAAGGTCTCATAGGTTGTTAGTGAATGAACATAGAGCACATTTCTTTCTCTCAACTCTCTAAAGGGTTGTTTTTGTATATCACTGTGGCCTCCTTCATCAACTGAGTACATTGGACCACTTCAATGAATACATTTTAGACATTGAAAATAGTGATGCAGCCTCTGAATTCATAGATCTAATGACTTGAAATGCCGTTTTTGTTCATGTAACTTCAAAAACTAACAATATTTTAAAAAAATTTAGACTAAGTTGGTCCACAATGTTCAGCGTAATGTACCTATACACAGAGTTGAAAACAATTTCATCAGACATGAATGAGCACCTGAATCGTAATATATATTAAATATTACCTTTTAATCTACAACAGTTTTTTCCGAAAGTTATTTTCTGGACCACTTGGTTCTGCTAGCACTTTCCCATTTTTCTCATTGCTTTAGTTATTAAAATAAAATGTTAGTTTTATATTTATTTCCCTAATGAATTAGCAATTTATGATATTAAAAAATTAAATAATTACCATAAACAGCATGAAATTAAGATGTCATACATGTGTGTAATATTAGTAGTAAATCTATGACATTTTTCTCAACGTTTGTTTACAGAATCACAAAGTTCTACCAGTACATTCCTAGCTAAATTCTGATTGTTTTTGCTTTCCTAAAAAATAAACATTAAAACATTTTTCGGATCATTTTACAGTATATAAATTAAACAAAATAGACGTACCTCATCTGTAATATCAAAAGCCATTGTTTATTCTAATAATACTTGCAAAAGTTTAATATGTCAAACTGAATGTTGAACCAGTTTTCCAGTCCTTGTTTGCTGTGAAGAAAGTCCCAGTATTTTTACAGAAATTAACAACTCATAAATCAGAGAAGAAAAAAACATAAAGTCTTACATTGAAGAGAAATGTTAAATTGTTGGAACAGTAATAACTTTAGCTATTCAGCAGTAGAATTATCTTCCTAGCACATATTTAAGTGAGTTCTAATGATGTGTGCATTTTGTTTCGTGGAAACGTTCGCAGTTTGCTAAAATACAGAAAATACAATGGCCCATCCTCATTTCTATCAAGGGAATGTAAAGTTGCAATATTTGGCCTGCATTCATATTCCAAACAGCATAGTTTAAAAGGTAAGTGCCCCAAGTTAACTGGAAAAATTGAAAAAAGTCTAAATTTACCTAGTTTTTGTACCAGGGCGATAGCTGCTAAGGACATTTTAAATAGAGAGGTAAATGTTCTTTGCATTGCAATCCTTAGTGAAATCTGAAGAACTGGAGTTCTAATTACAATAAATAAAATGAAAGCAAGGTCTGTGCTTTCCAGAATAAAATATACAGGCAGAGCAAAATGTAATAAATAGAAACTAGGATTTTAGCTCAAAATATAAAATTTATGTGAGCAGAGATAACTAATTATTTATACTTTGGCTTTTTATACATCAATGAATAATCCATTCTTTGCTCATATCCTCATGACCTTCACTTATTTTGGAAAAAAATGTGTATTTTCTGGTGATTTAATTATTGAAACAATAAAGGAAAATATTACAATATCATCATGTTTGACAAAAAGAAATTTGAACAATGCATTATTAAGAATTCTCATTTTCTAAATCTCTCACTAGCTACTTGAGACTTCTCGCATCTTCATCTCTTTCTGTTTGTTCTCGTTTGGCAGATCCAGGAAACCGTGAACAATTTTTAGGGAAACTTTTTTTCTGTACACACATCAAAGTGGCAACTTTTTAATGATCCCTAAGTTAGAGAAAGCCAGATAGTTTCTTTGTCCTTTGTGAAACTATTAAAAGAAAACAGGGGATATTTTATTTCGTTTCTTAATTGCCTTCCCAAGTTCCCAAGGTAAGCATAAGCAATTATATACCAAAAAAAAAAAAAAAAAAGAGAATTGTCAAAAGCTGTTTGCTGTGGTAGAGAAGTTTTTCACTTTCTAAAATATATTTATAAAAGTATTATACCACATATGGCTTCACGTAACAAGGAACAGAGCAACGAAAAAAAATTTAAATACATTAATTTAAGTGAAAGATAGTATGGTAGAGTAGGAAAAGCATGAGAATTTTCCTGAAGGAGTGATTCTTAGCTTTTGGGGTGTTTGGTTTTCTTCTTTTCAGAGGAAGCATTTTAAAGTCAGTTAAGCTAGTTTATGTAAGGGTTCTGCTAGTTTACTTTGCGGATTTTTCGACAAAGCCACATCATTTTGACTGATTTACTTCCTTAACTACCTACTAATTTCTTGTCACTAAAAAGAATGTGTGGTATGTGTTTTAAGCAGAGCTAAGAATAATCGAGAAAAGATAACATATTTTCCATTTCAGGAAAAGGGATGACGTATTTTCTATTAAAATTTTATCCTAGGCCCTAAATTTTTTTCTAGCTGTAAAGAGGTAGAAGGATGCAGAATAAAGAGAATGGATGGAGTTATGAGCTTAAAAATTTGGATGTAGCACTTACTATGTAGGTGATCCAGGACAATTAGATTCTCTAAAACTTACCTTTCTCACCTCTAGGTAAGAATGAAAAGCCATGAAAATTATGGAGTCCGGTCCCTGGTGCATAGATACATGCTTCCAATTGAGGGTAGCAACAATTATTGACAAAATAGATTGTTAATAAGTATATTATTAATATTTTTTGACCCTTGGTGCTACATAACAAACCACAAAACCTAAGGGCTCAAAACAACCATGAGCCTAGGGTTCTGCTGACCTGGGTCAGCCTTGTTGGTCTTGCTCATTGTCTATAACCATGTGGTAAGTTACTTGGGGACCAACCAGTTAGAAGGGTGTCATCTGGGAAAACTTAATTTTTGCTCCACAGGATTTTCTATCAGCAAGCTAATCCAGTCTTGTTATCATGGTGGAGGTTAGAATTCTAAGCAACTGAGGGGATGTGCAGAGGACCTTGTAGTCCTAGGCAACGGATCATCACAAAGTTATTTTCATCTCCTTTTTTGACAAAAGAAGACAAAGGCCAGCCAGAGCTTAAACGGTGGGCCAAATGGATCACTTATTGTTGTGAGAATGTGCAAAATCATAATGAAATGACAAAAAGGTGCAAGGAAACTTTTCACTTGTGTCCTTAATGCATTTAGTCTTCTACTGTTTGAATGCTAAATTAAGTTAAAATCTACCAGTGTTTTAGTTGAAGGCAGACATTTTTCAATAAAGATACTGAGAATGAACTAGATTCCATATCACAAATATTCCATATCACAAAGAATTATTCAAAAATAGATAAAATAGGATGAAAAAGAAAATAAAATAATGGAAATGAAGTTCTTTGTGGGACAAAATACATTTTTGTAGATACTTTTAAATATTTAAAACATAATTTGATAAACATTTTAGGTAGTATCAATGGGGTCAATAGAAAAGCAAATTGAAATTAAAATTACTCAGTAGTTTCTTTCAATAATTTGTTCTTCTAGCTCAAGACTAAATATTCAGGGGTGGCTATGATTTAGCTTTCTTAAAATTATGCATCACCCAGTTTTTCTTGTTCTACCATAGTTATTGGGTTCTATTTTTTTCTAATATGTATCAGCTTAACATTTAAGAAACAGAGAAGATCATTATAAATATTTCTCAACTATAAGACCAGGACACTATTTCTGAACAGAATAAAGAAACGTTTTATATATATATATATATATATTTATTTATTTAGAATTGGCCTAATGGGTATATTACAGCAATTGACTCTTACACAATTATTGGCGAAACTGGAGAAGAAAAGGATGAAAGCTGGACTTGGAGAGTTAGAGAAGATATACAATAGTCACATGAGAAGCTGATGATGTAGAGGCACCAAATAGGACTGACTGAAGATGGCTGGTTGAGAAGTCTGTTAGTAGTTGTTAGACTAATCTTATTGCAGATCTGCACCCAAAGTTCTGGTGATTGGTCTGCTGTCATTGTTGGTCAACAGGGGGTAGAGTCAGGAATAAGAGATGGGCATGGTGTGGCGGAGAGAAAGAACAAGGTGGAACCTGCTGGCAACTCAGGGATGTGCCACCACACAACCACACGGCAATGGCGTTCGGCTAGGGTCCATGGCTGTTTCACATCCTCATTCTAAACCTCATGCAAATCCTTTTAACCAGCTCCAACCTGGAATCTTACAGATGATGGGATTCTGGGAAACATACTTCCAAATCAACCAAGTCCACTTGTCAACGTTGCCTCTGTTCCTAATTCTCTTAATTGTTTTTCTTTTTACATTTTAAAAATAAATAAGTAAATAAATAAAACATTAAAATTGATTTGTTTTGGCATACAGTTCTATGAATTTTACCACAAGTATAGATTTGTGTAACTACCACCAATTAAGAAAGAGGATATTTTCATCACTCCAGAAAACTTCTTCACAGATACGTAATCCCCTAGCCACATACTTGCCCAACCATGAACCTCTGGCAAACACTAGAACCACACTGAGACTGGATTCTTTCACTCAGCATAATGCCTTTGAGATCCATCCAGCTTATATGGGGCTATCAATATTTGGTTCATTTTATTGCTGATTCATATTCCATTGTGTATCCATGTACTAGTCGAAGCATATTTTGGTTGTTCCAAATATGGGGTCTTATGAATAGAGCCACTTTATATACATTTGTGTATAGGTTTTTGTTTGAATATAACTTCTTTTCTAGGGTAAATACCTAGAAGTAGATCGTTATACCATATGATAGGTGTATACAGAACACTGGAAGCAATTGCTAGTGTTTTCTAAAGTGTTGTACCATTTTGCATTCCCAGCAGCATTGTGTTAGGAATTCAGCTGCCCAGCAGTTTCACCAGATTTGGATTACTGGAATTTTTATTTTAGCTACTCTAATAAGTATACAGTGACATCCCATTAAAGTTTTAATTTGCAGTTCCCTAATGATGTTGTTTTTTTTTTCATGTGCCTATTTTTTATCTGTATATCCTACTAAAGTTATTCTTCAACTCTTTTGTCCATTTTTGGATTGGATTATTTCCTTTTACTTGAATTTTGAGCATTCTTTATACATTCTGCATATACGTCCTTTGTAGGTAAATGATTTGCAAACATTTATCCAAGTCCAAGATTTATTTGTCTTTACATTCTATTAACAGTGTCTTCTGAAACAAAATTTAAAATTTCAATGAAATCCAATAGATTTTTTTATTTTTATTTTATTTTATTTTATTTTTTTATGGATTGTGTTCTTAGGTCTAAAAATTTTTTGTCTAATCACAGGTCAGGAAAATTATCTCCTCTTTTTTATTTTCCTCTAAAATTTTTATAATTTTAGATTTTACATTTGCATTTATGACCTAATTTGTATATATATATATACATATATATATATCTCAATATGTTTGACAACACATTTCCTCAGCTTTTGTTTATCTGAGAAAGTTCTTATTTCTTTTCCTGAACAATATTTTCTATAGATATAAAATCTGGTTCTCAGATTTTTTTCAACACTTGGAAGATTTCAGGGCAGTATCTTCTTTCTTGTATGGTTTCTAATGAGAAGTCTGTTGTAATTCTTGTTCTTATTTATCTGTTAAGGGTCTTCTTCCCTCCCATCTCTGGCTGACTTCAAGGTTTTCTGTATGTAAATTTGTCTTCAGTACTTTGACTATAATATACCTGGAGGTAGTTTTTTTGTTTGTTTATTTGTTTTGTTTTAGTATTTATTCTGTTTTGTATGATCTGTGCTGTTTGGATCTGTGGTTTGTTGTCTGTAAAAATTTTTGCAAAGATTTTGGTAATTTTTTCTTTAAATAGTTTTCCTTCTAGAACCTCTCTTTCTTCTCCTTTTGGCATTACAAAGATGTTAATGTTCCATTTTATTTTATCCCACATTTCTTGGATGTCTTATTTTGTGTTTCTGACTTTTTTTTCTCTTTACATTTCAATGTGAGTAACTTTGACCCATCTTCAAATTCAAGTTCACTGCATCAAACTTCTGCATGAGCTTGTTAAAGGTATTATAAATTTTTACTCTGTTTTAATTTCTACCATTTCCTTTTGGTTATTTCTTATGGTTTCTGTCTCTCTAATGATAATACTCATATAGTCCTGCAAGTTGTCTGCCTTTAACTATTTTAAATTCTCTGTCAGATAGTTTTTAGTGCTCACGTCATATCTGAATATGGTTCTGATCATTATTTTGTTTTCTTATATTGTACATTTCTTGCCTTTTAGCATGTTTGTAATTTTTCTTTTTTGAAAACTGAGTATGTTGCTCAGAGGTGTAGATACCTTAGTAGATAAGACTTTACTGTGGGAGTTTTTGTTAATCTACCTAGTGCTTGAGCTGAGTCTGTTGTTGGTATGGAAACCACAGCTTTCAAACTTCTCTAGTTAATCTTCTTTCCAACCGCCCTTCCAGTTTTGGGGCTTCCCTTTTCTCCATGAAAGTCTATTTTGCAGGTATCCTGGCTATAAACTACCGTTATTAGTGGAGGTTTATAGACACGGTTATAGGATGTAGGAATCTTAATCTCCTGATTAAGTCTTTAGTCTTCAGAATACACAGTGGACCTGTATCATGAGGGTCTGACCCTCACAATTGCTCCTGCTTGCCTTCAGGGATAAGACTTTCCTCTGGTGCCCTAATCCCTTTCTGGGTTGCAGCAGCAATACCTATTCCTCCAGTATTCCTGGTCCCTGTCCTTTAGGCCCTCTTTTCTGTAGATTATGTATTTTTTACATCCTTCAGTAAGACTGGACTGAGTTCACATCCCCTAATTGCAATGGAGTTTCACCATTATATTTGTTGATTTTCTTTCCCTTGCAGATTGGACCTTTTGTTTCATAAGGTAAAGGTTTCTATGTATTCACTCATCCTCCTCTACATGGGCTATGGGCACTACCTGTACCATGGACAGTGGGAACTTTCTGCAGGGCCAAGTTTTGAGAGATTTCTGGGGTTCTTGTAGGAAAGATCTGGAAAAATGTCCCTATGTCCCAATTGCTTCTCATTCTCGTGCTGGCCCATATTCAGCCTCCAGCAACTTGTCAGAATTTCCAATTTAATCCTCTTATTGGCTTATATGGAGTCCTGTGGCTTCTGCCCAGGAAATAAATTCTTGGATCCTGTATCTCCCTGCAGATGCCTGAGTGATGGTGATTGGTCCCAAGACCTCAGGGTTTATGAAAAGTCATTAATTTTCAGTTTGTTCATTTTTTTACTATTGTTTTGGTGGAATGATGGCTTTCTATCTCTTTACTTATCTAAACTATAACTGGAAGTTTGAAAGATTTTTATTTTTTTAATTTATAATCTCACTTGCTAGGTAAGTTCCTTGATATGTTATTTACTATAATTCATAAAACAGACATGATCTATGCTTTCATGCAGCATAAGGAAAAGAAAAAAATAGAATGAAGAAATTAATAGATCCTTGCTTACAAATCTATAACATGGTACATATATTAAAGATACATCAGTTCCTTCTGTGCATTTCAAATGTTGGAATATTTTGGAGTCCTGTAAATTTTTGAATAATAGAAAATAGATGTGAATTTTTGCAGCACTGATCTCTTAAATACAAAGTTCTAAAAAAAAAGTATAGCTGAGAAAAGAATTCTTCAAGAAAAAATTGGATTGTTGATACCAAGATAGGCAGAAAATTTTTTTAGCAGTAGTCAGCATTTTTGTAACACCCTATCATCAAAGAAAATAATTGCATTCTAATTTTCCTTTAAAATTCACTAAATAAAATTTTTTTTAGAAGTTTTGGCAACTTTTCAAAAGCCATTGACGACTCAGAGACTATTTAGAAGCTCACTAATTTTCACTGTTCTATTTTGGTATATTTTGGTTATCATTTAATTCTTAATAATTCCAGAAACGACTATCTTTTCTTTACATAGATTAAAATTTACGAAGGAAAAGGATTTCCTAAATGGATTTGTTTTTTCCCCACAACATCTTTTACAGAGATTTATAAGTTCAAATGGTGAGTTCTTAGCAATCTGAGTCACATTATGTGCCATAGATTTCTGCCGCCATAACTTTAACATAATTTAGTCAATAATCTACTCCTGCCAGAGGACAGGAATTGCTTTACTAAAAGAGCACATCACATGCACTCACAAATGAATCTTATTGAAGAAGAAAACATAATACTTTTCCATGAGGAAAAAAAAATAATTTCCTTAAAGTCAAGTAGAATAAAACACTGCTGAAAAGCTAACTCTACTGTAAAATGCATGATAATTCTTTGCCTTGGGTGATATTATGGGCTGAATTGTGCTCCCCCATCTCATTCATATGTTGAAGTATTAATCCCTAGTACCTCGCAATATGACTGTATTTGGAGTTCTGGCCTTTAAAATGGTAATTAAAGTTACATAAGATCATTAGGGTGGGTCCAATGTGATTTGTCTTTTTCTAAAAAGAGATTAGGACAAAAACACATACAGTGGAAAGACCATGTGAAGACAGAGCAAAGATGGCCATCTACAAGCCATGGAGAGAGGTCCCCAAATAAACCCAACCCCACCTATGTCTTAATGTTGGATTTTTAGCCTCCCAGAACTGTAAAAAAATAAATTTCTGTTATTTAAACCACCAAGTCTATAGTACTCTGTTATGGCAGCCTTAGTAAACTAACACAGATGATTGCAGATAACTAGTTTTGAAATTATAATACAGAATATGAATGAGGTCCATCTAAATCCCATTGGAAACAATCATCAGTTCCATTAATTTTATGAAGATAATTAAGAACAAACCAAAGAATAAGAATAATAAAATATCCTTATAAATACAGAAATAGGAAATCTGAATGAAACTAAGGAAATCATAGCCTGTTGATGAGTGAAGTTCAAAAGCTATCATCTTTTTCTTTCACTTTCAAACTTTGTATATTCTTGGTGTTGACATTAGGGTACTAAATCAGTTTGATTGATTATTCCTTACCAGGGAGACTACAGTCTATTTAGAAAAGCAGTGGAGATAAGTGTGTGGACAAGGAGATTTCACAATTCTCCTCTGTGTTGACATGTTTAGATGTTGCTACCAAATGATGTTATACTATTTCCCTGGAATCTAGATATGGTCCCCAGCTTCCTTCTGAACATAGCGTTCCATACTGCCAATAGCTATTGGTAAGATTCACTTAATTCAGTCACTAAGGAGATGATTATTTGAAGAATACCATGTGTCAGGCAATGCTATAGGCACCAAGGAAAATAGCAGGTGGAAAGGAGTCAAGTAGGTGGCCTGCAATCCATTCATTTATCTTTGCCATGACGATGCTCAGAGAGAAGGCATCTGGCAGCTTAATGTCATTATAAACACACTGGTAACTGATCTTATGGTTAATAGACTAACAGTATTTGCTAGGAGGAGTATCTTTATGTAAAAATATTTCTAATAAGTTGTTTCTGGTTTAGCATTGCTACAGCAAACCAACATAGGCCCTATGGGGCATGGATCCCTGAGAAATTTCCTGGAGGTTCTAACCAAGCATAAAATGGAGATGTTTTTTAACCTAAAATGCTGTGTGATGTGTCCCAGGTCATGCCCTGGGACAGAGAGCACATGTCCAACAGAAAAATCCTGGAGAACCACATTTGTGTCCCTGATATCTAAACTTTGCCTGCATTTCTTGATTCTGTATCTTTGAAATGATGAATGTTCCTTGAGACTGGTACAGCTTCCAATGTGTGAGTCTGATTTGATAGACCTATGCATTGTGTTAGCTCAATGACGTACAAAACAATAACACTTACAATGATGGATCATGTACTTCGGTGGATGAAGATGAAGCAAATCAGTCATCTGAGTAACAATGTGGGGCTAGTGAACAGGCGACCTTCATGGCCATGCACATGAAATGTGTAACAATTAGAGTTATTTCTTATGTATAAATCTGAAAATCTGAATGCAGTCTTTTTGGGCTACTATTATAATAACCGTTCCTCAATTTCTCGTCTGAAAACCTTGGGGCAAGGCATGGCTTGGAACTCAGACATTTTTCAGATTTTTAGAAATTAGTTTTGAAGGTAATAACTTCAT
This sequence comes from Physeter macrocephalus, assembly GCF_002837175.3. Taxonomy (NCBI): domain Eukaryota; kingdom Metazoa; phylum Chordata; class Mammalia; order Artiodactyla; family Physeteridae; genus Physeter; species Physeter macrocephalus. Next base: position 26,411,654 of record NC_041221.1, read on the forward strand.
GCTCAAAAATTTTAATATTTATTAAATAAAATGTATGAATACACACGAAAACTATCACAATACAGATTATAATATGTTGCTTCCCATTAGTACAGACTATGCCACCAATGAGCTAAAGAACAACTCAGTTTTCAGAGGATTTGGGTTTATACCATTATAGGTAAGGATTTGTACAACTGCATTATCCTTATTATTAGCTCTCTACATTTTAAACTAAATAATTTTTCAAAGATTTTTTTTAATATTTGTTTTAAATTAAACTGATTGTTTCCCCTGCCTGATATGGAGCTGTCATCTAGGGATTTCTTGTATTATCTTCTGCATTTAATTAAGTGCATTGATTCATTGAGTCCATGGCTTCTTCTATTTTTTTCTTTCAAATTTGCTAAAGTACATGCTCTAGCAAATTTATCTTCAAAATGGATATGTGGGAATATATTTAGATGCTCTGGCAAAATAAAAAAAATATGTTTAAGTTTTATAGACCTAAATCATAATTTGCGTAAAAAAATTCTAGCATCAAAATAATTTTTCCTCAGAATTTTGAAGATATTTTTCAATTGAACTTTGAATCTAGTGTTGCTGATGGGCTCAGTGCTGACAATCGAGATTTTATTTCATTGCCAATAACCTAATCCTTCTTTTGGAAGCCCTTAGTATCTTCTCCTTAACTTTTTTTTTTTGGAATTTCAACATGACCTTTAAAGGTGATAGCTCTTTTTTATTTATCTTGTTTGTTACCTGGCAGGACACTTAATTACAAATACTTTTATCTAGATATAAGGTTTGGGAAATTTTTTTTATTACTCCTTTTGTTACAAAACCCAACTTGGGTCTGGTTGCTCATGCACGGTAAAGCCAATCTACTGACACTGGATAGTGGTGAAGAAAAGTGCAATGTTTATTGCAGGCACCAAGCAAGGAGTCCAGGTAGCTTGTATTTAAAAGGCCCGAATTCCCCATAGGCTTTCAGGAAAAGGTTTTTAAAGACAGTGTGAGGGAGGGGGGCTGTGGGGTGTGTGATCAGCTAGTGGACGTTCTTCTGATTGGTTGGTGGTGAGGTAATTAGGAGTCAACATGATCAACCTTCTGGCTCCAACTTGTCTGGTGTCTACATGCCTGTGGGCAGCATACAGTTAACCTCTTCCACCTGGTGGGGGTTTCAGTATCTGCAAAACAGCTCAAAGAACATGGCTCAGAATATTATCTATAGTCCTTGAGGAGGAACTAAAGATTGTTGACTTTGTTTAATGGCTAAACTATTTTAATTTTGTCTTATTTGACTATTTTCCTTTTTTTCTTCATTTTCTCTCTCTTCTGATTAAATTTATTCTTTGGAACTCAGGGAAGGCCTAGGAGGCTAGAGTTTTTATACAGACAAGGGGCAGGAAGAAGACATTGGGAGGGTGTCTCTTCCAGGAAGTCTCCATAGAATCCTGCTTGCTTACACTTTGATGTCATTCTTCATCTATGTTTTCTGTTCCCTCTTTCTAATAGAGAGATTTTGTCATCCTAGTTTAATCTTATTTACTTCTTAAAGTTTCACACATCATTTTCATTTTTGTCTTTTTGGGAAATTATTTTATGGGAAATTATTTAATTCTAACATTTTTTGTTTAATTGCAGGTTTTCAGGTTTTTAAAAAAACTTGGCTTTATTTTCAAATGACTTCTTTATATAACCCTATTATTTAAAAAAATTTGAGTGCTTCTTAGGTGTCAAGTATTTTTTTGAGATATAAGTGACATATAACATTGTGTAAGTTTAAGGTGTACAACCTGTTGATTTGATACATTTATATATTGCAGTATGATTACTGCCATAGCATTAGTTAACAATCTATCACATCACATAATTACCATTTCTTTTTTGTGGCCAGAACATTTAAAATCTAGGCTCTAAGCAAATTTGAAGTATATGAGACAGTATTATTAATCACAATGTTGTTTAATAGATCTCCAGAACTTATCTTCTACCTTCAAGTTTATACCCTTTGACCAACATCTCTCCAATTCTTTCATCCTCTGTCCCTGGTAACCACCATTCTAGTCTCGGTTTCTACAAGTCTGGTTATTTTAGATTTCACGTATAAGTGATATCATACAGTAATTTTCTTTCTCTGTTTGACTTATCTCACTTAGCATAATGCTCTCCAAGTCCACTCATGTTGATGCAAATAGCAGGATTTCCTTCTTTCTCATGGCTGAATAATATTCCTTTGTGTGTCTGTATATCCTTTGTGTGTGTATGTATATCTATATCTTACATCTTCTTTATCCATTCATTCCTTGACAAAAACTTCAGTTGTTTCCATACCTTGACCATTGTGAATAATGCTACAATAAACATGAGAGTGCAGATATCTTTTTGATACCCTGTTTTTATTTCCTTAGAATATATACCCAGAAATGGGATTGCTGGATCATACAGTAGTTCCATTTTTAATTTTTTGAGGAACTTCTAAACTGTTTTCCATAGTTGCTGTACCAATTTACATTCCCAGCAGCAGTGCTCAAGTGTTCCCTTTCTCCATATCTTTGCCAATACTTGTTATCATTGTCTTTCTCATAACAGCCATTCTAACAAGTACGAGGCAGTATCTCATTGTGGTTTTGACTTGCATTTCCCCAGTGATTAGCTATATTGAGCATTCTTCCATGTGCCTATTGGCTATTTGGATGTCTTCTTCAGAAAAACATCTATTCAGCTCCTCTGCCCATTTTTTTAATCAAATTTTTTCTTGCTATTGAATTATATGAGTTTATATATTTTGGATATCAACCCTTTATCAGGTATGTGCTTTGCAAGTATTGTCTCCCATTCCATATGTTGCCTTTTCATTTTGTTGACTGTTTTGCTGTGCAGAAGTTTTAACCTGTTATTTTTTGAGGGTACAATATCTTCTCATATATCTCTTGGAATATAAATTAAACTTCAGATGGTCCCTGACTTCCAATAGTTTAACTTAGGGTTTTTTGACTTTACAATGGCACAAAAGTAATACACATTCAATAGAAACCATACTGAGAATTTTGAATTTCGATCTTCTCCTGGGTTAGTGATGTGTGGTTCAGTTCTCTCTGGTGAAGCTGGACAGCAACAGTGACCTGCAGCTCCTGGTCAGCCACACCATTCTGAGGTGACACACTTACAACCATTCTGCCCCCTTACAACTATTCTGTTTTCATTTAGTACAGTATTCAATAAATTATATGAGATAATAAACACTTTATTATAAAATGGGCTTTGTGTTAGATGATGTTGCCCAACTGTAAGCTAATGTAAGTGTTCTGAGCACCCTTAAGGTAGGCTAGGCTAAGCTATGATGTTCAGTAGGTTAGGTGTGTTAAATGCATTTTGATGTAAAATATTTTAAATTTACAGTGGGCTTATTGGGATGTAACCCCATCGTAAGTTGAAGAAGACCAGTAATTTGAAAGTTTGCTCCTGTTTCCTGAATTATTACTGTTTCCTTCAGCATTAATTATGCTGTTTATTAATCTTGGGTTTTGTCCTTCCATGCAGTGCACTTTTTTACAATGTTTTATGGTTTTTCTTCTTGTTTAGGGATGGTAAAGCCAGTATCTGATCCCAGTCAACTCTTGCAATACTAAAGTTCTCATGTACAACATTCGGTTTGTTATATCCTGTCAAGATTCTTCAAGTGATGGCTGATCACCCTTTATAAATGAGTACAAATAAAAGACTCACTACAGTACGAACAAGGGAAAAAGCCACGGTCCCCTATGCTGCAGTGTCTCCTGCAGCCACAATTGCTAATCATGACTTTCTTTTCCCCCAACCCAAGGCCAGCACTTCCACTGGCCCATGGCTCTGCCCAGGGGATAACCTCTATCTCCATGTGAATCCTCTTTACATTGCCCTTATCGGGCTGAAGTTTTTAATTGTAGTAATTAAATAACTGTAAAAGTCCCCCATTTACAATTATTACCAGAAATGAAATATACAAGAAATCCTTGAGTTCTAGACACACTCCTCCTTGGTCTCTTTATCAGTAGCACTTCTGTCATCTTGCTATAATCATGCTCTGATATCTCTGCAAGGATAATTAATTCTCTATGTGCTTGGCTTACAAACATGAGTAACCAAAAATGACCAGGCAATAATTGTAGCTTTACATTGAGAAGAACCACCATTGAATTTCCTCATACAAGCATCCCTTGTTTAGGGACAGAAGCTGTTAGCAGACCATAATTGCAGACAGTGGAAGCACAAATTCTCCTAGTGCATTACTAGAATTAATTATGAGAGAAACCATTCTTACTTTCACACCTTGGTCTCCATGCCTATATATTCTGTCTATTGCATCATAGCATTACACAGTTGCCATTGGAAAAATATATACAATTACTTAAAAGACAGGCCTATAATCCAGTAGAATATTCCCTCAAGCTGATTCCTTAACTAAGCTTTTAAAAGGCTCTTCCAATGCTTTATAAGAATAGCAACTTCTGAATAATGTAAAGAATTGCAATTTTTCAGTGAATGTGACTCATATGACTTCAGCTCTCTCATCTTCATCATTTTGGGTAATATGGATCAATCAACATCCTTGTTGTCTGCCCATCTATCTCATTCTTAGGAATATCATGGTCTGTCATATTTCAGAACATTCACTCGAGAATAGGACTTTTTGTGGTCTTCAGAGAAGCAGGGGCCTGATATCTACCAGCAAAGTGAATGGGACGTTTCAAAAGTTAGGGGCTCTGTGGTTTCAAGCATATCCAGGGCTTTAGGTCCTACTAATTCCTCATCAAAACCAGAATTTTAGTGAAGGAGGATATTATTTTTCTATTGCTGCTAACAAGATACCACAAATTTATGAACTGAAAACAACACCCATTTATTAACTCTATAGGTCAGAAATCTGGGCAGGCCTAAATGCATTCTCTGCTCAGGTTTTCACAGTGTTAAAATCAAGGTGTCGACTAGGCTGTGCTATCATCTGAAGATAACTTTCCTCTTTCAGGCACATGTGGTTGTGACAGAATTCAGTTCCTTGACATTGTGGCTTGAGGTATTGTTTCCTTGCTGGATGGCAGCTGGTAGCAGAGCTCAGCTCAAAGAGGCTTGTCAATTTCTTGAAGAATGTGGACCTTCTATCTTCAAGGACAGCAATGGCTAACCTCCCTTGTGTTGAATACTTCTCTTGCTTTAAATACCTTTTACTGGGAAGAATTGTCTCATTGAGGGATCACCTGATTAGGCCAGGCTTACTAAGAATAATCTCTTTTTTTAAACTCAACTTGCTTAGAACATTAAACACAACTGCAAGATGCTTTATAGAAGTACCTAAGTTAGTGTTTGATTGAATACCTGGAAGAATGTGTATGCCTACCAGGAATGGAAATCTTGGGTGTCATCTCAGAATTCTGTCTCCCACAAAGAGACTTGCCAAGGGTGTGAATTCAACTTTCTTTGTAATTTATTTTCCTCAAAATGCAATCTTGAAATTGATTTCCACCATAGTCACTCTACTAGATATAAGAAATGGGGTTCTTTTAATACTGTTCATAATAACTATACTGGGTTGAATAGTGTCTCTCCAAAGTTCATGTCCACTTGGGACCTCAGAATGTGACCTAATTTGGAAATAGGGTCTTTGAAGATATAATTAGTTAAGATGAAATCATATTGGATTAAAGTGGATCCTAATTCAATGACGTGCATCCTTATATGAAGAGAAAACCAGAGAATCTAGGAAAATGCAAGGCAAGATCTTTCTTGAGTTTTCAAAGGGAGTATGGCCTTGCCGACACGTTGATTTCAGACTTAAAGCACCTAGAACTATGAGAGAATTAACTTCTATTGTTTTAAGCCATTTAGTTTGTGGCACTTAAGAAAGTATTATAGGAAAATAATACAGAGGTTTTCTGGCTGTCATAACATGCCCTGAGTTTATAGTTGTTTGACCAACACAGTTACTTTCTTCCATTAGCACTTCAAAGGCAGTAAACAGCAACAAACCAATATGACATTCCTCATGGTTAGCACTGCCCTTACGGAGATACTGCATAAACTGGCACACCCTCTTCTACCTGTACTCCATCCCACATCACAGAGTTTGAGAATCGTGTTAATTGCTTGCTATGCAAACCAGGGGATATCACCTCCTCCTGGAAATCCAGAGAAGAGTTGATGTTTCAGCTTGCATCCAAAGACCGTCTGGAAGAATAATCCCTTCCTCCTCCGGGGATTTCAGTCTTTTCCTCTTAAGGCCTTCAACTGATTTGATGAGGCCCACCCACTTTATGGGGTTAATCTGCTTTACTCAAAGTCCATTGATTTAAATGTTAATTTCATCTAAAAATATTTCATAGAGACATCTGGAATGTTATTTGACCAAATATCTGGGTATCATGGCCTAGTCCTGTTGACATGTAAAAGTAACCATCACAACCAACTGTAAGGGTTTTTTTTTGCTACATACTAGCGATTCATCCAATTCTAGAAACACATCTTTCTAGGTACCACCTGTGTTGCTGAAATAATAATAGGTATAAATATTGTATGCTGGTCACACTTAATAATCACTTTATTAAAAGTTTCATAAAGGATTTTTAACATTTCTTTTTAACTTTTAAGCTGTATGTGATGAATCAGGAAATCAAAAAATGTAGTACAGTAAAATATTATTAATCTTGGAAGAGCCCTTACAGCTATTTATTTTAGTCTTTATTTTATAGATGAGGAAACACTGATAAAGAAAAAGATAACTAATAATCAGTTATTAAAAGCTTTACATCATTTTTCTTCTAGTGGAACAATTTTTCTCATCTGACAATGAGTATAATCAGTAACAGTGACCCATTATGAGGTAAAATGGCTAGAGGTGCTTTGTTTTACACTTGTGTTATGTTTATTATGATTCTTATTCCTGCTGTTATGGGGTGTGGAATATAATCATGTATGGGTCATAAGAGATGTGTTAAACATTTCCTGACTGATTCTAATAATTTCCTTAGAGGACTTTTCCTCTTGTTTCAGTTTCTTCCATCCTTTGAAAATCATTGATATATTACAGTTTTCATAAATATCATAAATCATAATTGATGGAAAGTTTTTTGTTTCTGTCACATTAACTAAATCTGACTATTATATATCTATTTTAGTTGATTTTCATAACACCAAATATTCAACAAAATTTACTGAGCCCTTAGTTCATATTTGACAAAAAGAGGGATATTGATTATTTAAAGGATTGACATTGTCAAAAAGTAAAGAGAAAAAAAGACATTATTACTTATAATGATAATAATAGTAATAACAAAATAATTATTGTTTAAATACTAATTCTTATACTAATACCAATAATTGTAAGTAAAAAACACAAAAAATATAAATTGCATATGGGAAAAATGATCAAATTCAACAATAAACAAATAATTGCAAATTAAATCCATAAAGTTAACATGTTTCTCCTATCAGAACTGTAGAAGAAATCCTTAATGTGCAAATGGTAGCTTGAATGCATTTTTCCTATATAACAGGTTATTATACAGTCAATTGAAAGTAATATTTTATTTACATTGTTTAAAATTTCACAAAGACAATTTATTTCAGCTTACTCTTATCAAAGTAACTATATTCATATGTGCTTATATAAAATTTTATTTATGCCTTAATGAAATCTTGTGCATAGATTATTTGAATGATTATAAGATGCATATATGCCAAGCTTTATTATTTATGTATATTGATTTTGATGGCAGCATTTAGTTTGGAGCATCAAACAGTTTTTTATTTTGAATGAACTATAATGACTAGTATATTGAGAAGAAAATGAAAGCTTATCATACATTGGTTTAAAGAGGTCTATGTTATACATGTTACATGGCAGAGAAAGTAAAAGAATGGTTTTAAGCCAGCGTCAGATGTGTTATTGAATGCTTTTAAGCAATAAATGTTATGTCTTAATGAAACCCTAAGAGATGAAATTACCAAAAATAATTGCCTGTGAAATATTGATAAGGGGATAAGGATCTAAACTTTATTTCAGGCAAGATTAGCATCTTAGTTCACATTTTAAAAATTAGCCAGAAACCTGAATTAATTAACAAAATGATTCTTTTTTCATTTGAGAGGATTATTAAAAGGGAAATATTATTAATATATCTGAAAGAGATTTGGAGAATAAAATAAACAAAGTGGAGTTTATTCCAGGAATGGAAAGCTAGTTCAATATTCAGAGATCAATCAGTATAATCCACCATATTAGCAGTTAAAAGAGGAAAAAACATTGTATGAATTTATAGAGAAAATGCATTTGACAAAATCTAATATGCACTTTAACACTCTGAACAAACAAGTATTTGAAGGGAACTTCTTTAACTTGATAAAAAGGGCGTCTACAAAAGACCCCACACTTAACATCATACTTAATGGTGAAATGCTGAATGCCATGCTTCTAAGACTGAGAAGAAGGCAAGGATGCCCATTCTCATCACCCCTGTTCAAGAAGGTCAGTGAGATAAGGCAGGATAAGAAAATAAAATGCATACATATTGGAGAGAAAGAACTAAAACTGTCCCTAAATGCATACAACAGTACTGTTTGTGTAGAAAATACCAAGGTATCTACAGAATCTTCTAGAACAAATAAGTGATTTTTGCAAGGTTGTAAGATGGAAAATCAACATACAAAAAATCACTCCATCTATATGTTTTCATTGAACATTTTAAAACTAAAATTAAAAACTAAATGTGATTTTAAATTGTTTCAAATAAATCTAACAAAACATGTACAAGATCTTACATGTTGAAAACTATAAAATGCTGATGAAAGAAATCAGAAAACCTGAATATATGGAATACTAAGGAATACTTGGTTTAACTCATTTCCTGTCAAATCCCAGAGGAATTTTTGTACATAGAGTTAATTCTAAATTCATATGAAAAGGAAAAATAACTAGAACAATTGAAATAATTTTAAACAGAAAGAAAAAAATTTGGGGGGATCACGACAGTATATGCTACTGTGGTAAAAAAAAGGTGTGACTCTGCATAGGGATACGGGAGGCCCATGGATCAATGGAATGAGAAACAAATCCCCAATAGTAGGCCCAACTGAATTTTAAAATAGATATGAAGAAATATGTGGTCTTTTTTCAAATGTATGGTTGACACAATTGCTCATACATAGGCAAAATAATAATTCATGACATAAGCCCCATGTCTTACACAAAATTCACTCGAAATTGGCTATTAGTATTAATTTTAAATCTAGAACTTTAATAGTTTTAGAAGAAACTGTAAGAGAAAATCTATGTGACCTATGATTAAGTTTGTAAATCCATAAAAGAAAAACATTGATAAATTAGACTACCTAGGAAAAAGACACTATTAAGCCCCATAACGGGAGAAAATATTGACCAATCACATATTCAGCAAAGGATTTGTATTCGGAATATTAAAATGGTTCTCTAAGAAAACAAATAATCCAATTAGAAAATTGAATACACTTAACCAAAGAGGATACGTTGGCGGGCAAATTAGTACATGAAAAGGTATTCAAAACTGTTAGTCATTAGGGCAATGAAATTGAAGCAAAAATTAGGTATCACCACACACCTACTAGAATGAGTAACATAAACAAATAATAAAGTTACTCTACCAAGTACAAGTGAGGCTGTGAAGTGATGAAATCTCTCCCACATTGCTGGTGGAAATATAAATGTGTAGTCAGTCTGTAGAAGTTGATGGCTTCTTATAAAACTAAACATAGAGTTATCATATGTCCCAGCAATCTCACTTCAGCATATTTACCCTAGAGAAATGAAAACTTATAGTCAGAGAAAAACCCGAATACATATGTTCATATCAGCTTTATTTGTGATAGCCCCAAACTAGCAACTTCTTTACATCCTTCAAGGATGAAAGAACAAAGAAACTGTGATTCATTTATACAATAGTATACTACTATTCAGCAATACAAAGGAGTAACTGATTGATGCATACAATAATTTGGATGACTTTAAAAGGCACTATGCTGAATGAGAAGAGTCCATCTCTACAAGTTATGCAGTACATGGTTCCACTTGTATAACATTCCTGAAAAGATAAATAGTGTTGCCAGGGTTTAAACATGGAGAGATGATGTGACTGTAATGGGTTAACACAAAGGAGTTCATTGGGCTGATGTAATATTGTCTATCCTGATTGTGCTGGTAGCTGCAAGAATCTGTCCCTGATATAAAATATTATAGAATTACACACACGCACACATCAATGAGGACAGGTAAAAAATCGGCCAATGTCAATTTCCTGGTTTTCATAATTGTCTGTGGTTGCGTAAGATATTACCATCTGGTGAAGCTGGGTAAAGGGAACCTGAGAATTTTCTCCTCTATTTCTGTGACTTTTAAGTGAGTCTTAAATTATTTCAAATGAAAAAAAAATTAAACAATGCATTCAAATGTATTACACACGTATACTGTGGCAGGAAGAATAGGGGGGTAAAAAAGGAATGGAGGGTGAATAACTGTGTATATTCCAAAGATTTCTATATTTTGCCCCAAATGGTACAATATTGTAATATAGCTGTTTTTTTTTTTAAATTTGTCTTGAACTAATTTTGAGGCCCTGATTAGAGGTCCATCAGGTTCCTCTTCTTGAGCAGCTGATTAAACCCACACTCCAACAATAGCCATTAAATGGGTTCTCATATGCAGGCCATTAGGCGTCTGCCCTAATTGTTGCAGGACCAGGTACCAGACTAGCTAGAGATACCAGGTACCAGCTAGAGATAGACCCTATACCAGGCAGCCCATACAATTATTCAGATCAGCCAAGTGTTATGGCTGAACTGTGCCCCTGCAAAATTCATATGTTGAAGTTCTAACCTCCAGTGCCTCAGAAAGTCACTATATTTGGAGGTAAGTTCTTTAAAAAGATAATTAAGTTAAAATGAAGTTGTTAATGTGAGCCGTAATCCGGTATGCTATGGTCCTTATAAAAAGAGGAAATTAGGACACACATTCATACAGAAGGAAGACAATGTGAAGACACTGGGAAGAGAGGACCACCATGACCACCTTAGGAGAGAGGCCTCAGGAGAAATAAACCCTGCTAACATCTTGATCTCAGACTTCTAGCTTCCAGAATTGTGAGAAAATAAATTTTTCGTATTTAATCCATGCAACCTGTGGTACTCTGTCAATCCATAGGGAGACCACAAAACCTAGCTAACCCAATTCCACTTGCCATACATGAGCTTCCCCTACACTGGGGGTTTCTTGTAGACACCATATATTTGGACTTTTGCTTGTTTTAACCTACTCTGACAATGTCTGTCTTTTAATTGGTGCCTTTAGACTATTTTCCTTTGAAATGATTATTGACTTAGTTGGATTAACATACCATGTTCGTAAATGTTTCCTATTCATTCCATTTGTTCTTTGTTTCTTTTTATTCTTCCTCTTTTTCTGTCCTCTCTGGTTTCACCTGAGCATCTTATATAATTCCATTTTATCTCCTTACTTAGCATGTTAAAGCATACTTTTTATTTTAATAGTTTTGTGGTTGCTCTGGAATTTCCAATATACATTTTTACCTAATAGAAATCCATCTTCAAATAACTATAGTTGCCTCACGTGCAATACAGTACCTTAGAACAAGCCCAGTTCCTCCTATTTATCCCTTATAATATTGTTGCTATTCTTTTCACTTATTTGTATGCAATAATTATCCAATATTTTTGACTTGTATCACTTTAAATAGACAACAGTTATTTTTGAATTAGTTAAGAGTAAATAAAAAGATCAAGGTTTTATTTCACATTCATTCATTCCTTCGACACCCTCTTCCATTACATGGATCTGAGTTTTTTAAAAGAAAAGTTGCAATCGGACATTTGTTAAAAACAGCAAGGAAGAATTTAATTAAGACTAATGCAATAGGGGAGAGAGGTAGTGATCAACTCGGCTAAAACAATAGGGAGGGTTTTTAAATGCTGGGGTGAGCTAGGGGAGGACGCTGGGAAGGGAGTTTAGTCGTCTGTGTGTGCTAACTGCTGCTCCTTGGTTTCCTACCTACCCACTGAGACTGGGCGACAGGGGTGCCATCTTTCTTCATGGCTGCATTTCAAAGGGGTTCCTACTCCCAGGTCTTCAGGAAAGACATTCCTCCTTTGCAGAAATTTTATATCTTAAAGGGTCAGAGGAAGAATTTACAATTGCAAGTTTTCTAAAGTAAATGTTCTAAGAAACGGTAAGCCAGGAGCCTATCCTCAGATAGACACCTGTCTAAATTTAGGCAGGTTGAGGGGAAATTGAAGGCTGTCTCAGTCAGGTTCTAATGGTATCATATCACTTTTTCTTGAAGACTTTTTTTTAACATTTCTTGCAGGTCTGCTGGAGATGGGGGTCCTTCAATTTTTGTTCATTTGAAAAACTATTTCTTCTTCACTTTTGAAACATAATTTCACTGGATATAAATTCTAGGTTGGTTTTTTTTTAAACACTTTAAATATTTCACTATACTTTCTTTTAAAACACTTTCTATGATGTTTTAGTTTTTCAAATAAAAATTGTATATATTGAAAGTGAGCAATGTGATATATATATAGAAATAATTACCATAGTCAAGCTAATTAACATATCCATAGCCTCATCATGGTTACCATTTCTGTGTGCGTGTGTGTGTGTGTGTGTGTGATGAGAAAACCTAAAAATCTAATCTTTTAGTCAATTTATTTTGAGTGCATGGTTTCTGACAGGAGATCCACTGGATTTCTTATGCTCACTACTCTATAAGTATGGTGTTTTCTCCTCTCCCTCCTTTGAATTATCTCAGGCTTTTTTCTTTGTCTCCGGTGTTCTGCAATTTGAATATGACATGCTTACGTGGCTTCTCCCCACACTGCACTTACCATTCTCTGAGCTTCCTGGATTCATGGTTTGGTGCCTGTCATTAATTTTGGAAATTTCTCAACTATTATTAATTCAAATATTTCTTCTACTCCATTCTCTCTCTCTTCTAGTGTAATGCATATATCATACACTTTGAAATTGTCCCATCATTCTTGGCTGTTCTGTTTCTTTCTTATTTTTTCAACATTCTATTTTTTCTACATTCTGATTTTCCTTTTCATCTCATATTGAAAATTTTCTATGCATTTGTCAAAGTACAATGTACACTCAAGATGTGTGCATTTCATTTTATGTAAATTTTACATAAAGGCAAAAATTCCTAATAAATATTTAATTCTAGTTAATAATAGACATATTAGTTTTTAATGGGAAGCAATTTTTTTCTGCATTTATTGTGTAATCCATTGAAAAATTAGGATAATTGATGGATTGACAGAATGATACATAGAGTGATATGGAAAAAAACAAATACAGTAGAATGTTATCTGTAGAATGTACATGGTGACTATATCAGTGATCATTACAAAACTATTGTAACTTTCCTGTGCACTTGAAATTTTCCTAATAAAATATTTAAAAATGCTCAAAATCTTGAACAGTTTCTTGAAAAGTGGGGCTATTAAGTAATGAAGAGAATGTGGACCAGAGAACACTTATCAATCCAGCCCCTACATGGGCCATACTTATTTTTGTGACAGATTATAGAAAAAGATATTATTTGCTATTAACTTTAATACCAATATAAGGTCAGGCTAACCAAAGCCTCTTGCATTTGAAACAAAATTATTTTAACTTGAGAGATAGACATTAAATCACCAGTGAGTGGGGTCAAAGATGTATTATGTCAAATATATCAATGACAAGGGAAAAAATCAACTGGTGATATTAAAAAGACAGAACCTAATTGTGTGACAATTAAGGCTAATGGCTTCACACCAGAGAGAATGGAATGATTTAACAGCCTATTTTGTGTTATCACATTATATATGGTAACAAACCACACATTTCAAAGGAGAGTATTCTCTTTTATTTTCTCTCTTTATCTATGCCATAAAAAATTGTGCTCTAGTAATGAATATTTTCCTCTTGATAAGGTGGCTAAGGAAGGTATTGAATTAAGTCTCAAGATAGAGCAGCATATATTTGATAAGTTAATCAGTGTTTGCACTCTCACTCATGGATTTATTATCTGACTGTTCTAACCCCAAAAAGACATGTTTTTGCTGACTCTTCTTTTGCTGCTCTTGATTCTCCAATGCTCAGGACTTCTCTGCTGCTCACACCCGTCTAGCCTTGGGTCCATCTAATCACAGAGTTCCCTATGGCTGTTTTTGGTTCCCAATCTTTTTCATCAGTTTGGGCACTGCTTTGTTCTTTACTATTCTATTTACCTAGACAGCCACACTATCTGAGTGTCACAAGGTAAACAGCAATTCAAAATTTTCACACCATCTTTTCTGCATAGCCTCTTCATCATCCTTTGAATCTCTTAGACTAGAAATCTTAGAGCCATTTTCAGTATTCCCCCTCTCTCTGTTTTATTCTCCCTACCATATATTCTTTTTTTTTTCCTTCAAAGTTTCTCTGGTATGTGAACTTCTCTTCATTTATGGTCATTGTGAAGTCAATTCCATGAGCCTGGGAAAAGCAACTCTTTGAATTCTTGATCTGACTCTTCAAACTCACATAATTTTGAAAATATATCCACTGCACTTCTCTAAGATGCAGCACTAGTTTACATGAAGTAGAAACAATACTGATATTAGTGAAAACAAATACTGTGTATGAATGACAATGTAGCCCATAATGTATTGGTCATAAATAGTTTTAATAGCAAAATCTTTGATTGTGACCTCAAGGTAGGCACTTCTACTGGATGACAAGAATGTCTTGGTAAATGTCATACTGGCTAATGGGAACTGGTACTATTTACAGAGGAACCTAATCAAACTTTTCTGGAATTAAACCATACTTCTTACACTTCACCATCGAAGAGACACAGAGATGTTTTCTCATGTGGTAATTCCTTGGGAAAATGTTAAACTCAAAGAGGTAGCATTTTTTTCATCTCATGTAAAAGGAAACAATCTCTGTTTAAAAATTTTAAGCTAATTATAGAAACTATGACTAATGCTGAAAAGTATTAAAAAATTAAAAGGAAATCCAATCATAGTTCCAATGTAGATGAAAGTTATTTGTATCTTTTTCTTTGTATGTATTTGAGTTAACAAAATGGGCACATTACTGAATAATTTGGTATCTTAATCCTGTCAAATTTAATATATGATAAACATTTCCCATCCATTAACTATTCCTCATAAGCAGAATTTAATGATAAATTGTGTTCTATAGTTAAATTTATCTTGCTAATATTTTGATATGTTGAGTTGTCTTCAATTTTGCAATATATTTAAAAGATTTATATATTAATTATGTCTTACATCTGACAAAGTCTTAGACTAAATACAGAGAGAGACCCTATGTAACAATTATTGGAGTGGTGCATTGTTACTCAGGCCTTTATGTAAACAATACAAGCCTTTAATGACAATACACAGACCCACATCATGACATGGATAATGAACCTTAATGTTTTGGTACCAACTCCCAATTATTGCCACATCAATACACAAGTGAAAATACTTAGATCCTGTTTTTGGTAGGCAAAATAATAGACCCCTAAAGATAGCACTCCCTAATTCCTGGAATCATGGATATGCTACCTTACATGGTAAAAAGGATAGAAGTGATTAAGGATAAGCATGAAATGGGAGAGTATTCTGGGGTATCTAAGTGGGTCCAATCCAGTCAGAAAGCCCTTAAAGGTGAAAGACAAAGACAGAAGCTTGGGTGAGAGAGAGATGCAACAGAAGGAAAAATAAAACGGGAGAGAGATTCAAAGTGTGAGTGAGATTCAACTGCCATTGCTGGCCTTGCAGATGGAGAAAGCAGGTTGTAAACCAAGGAATTTAATGCTCTCTAGAAGCTGGAATGACCCTCAGCTGACATCCAGCAAGAAAGCAAGGACGTCAGTCCTACAATGACAGGGAATTAAATTATGTCAACAAAATAAATAAGCATAGGAATTGGATTCTCCCTTAGAGCCTCCAGAACGGAAGGAAGCCCTGTCAACAGCTTGATTTTAATCTGTTCAGATTTGTATTAAAATTCTGAACTGTAGGGGCTTCCCTGGTGGCGCAGTGGTTGCGCATCCGCCTGCCGATGCAGGGGAACCGGGTTCGCGCCCCGGTCTGGGAGGATCCCACATGCCGTGGAGCGGCTGGGCCCGTGAGCCATGGCCGCTGAGCCTGCGCGTCCGGAGCCTGTGCTCCGCAACGGGAGAGGCC